>NW_026057580.1:84892062-85089023 GCF_023721935.1 Panthera uncia
TGTTGTATGTAGGCTTGTCTCAAGGAATCTAAAATTTTTTTTTTTTTCAACGTTTTTTATTTATTTTTGGGACAGAGAGAGACAGAGCATGAACGGGGGAGGGGCAGAGAGAGAGGGAGACACAGAATCGGAAACAGGCTCCAGGCTCCGAGCCATCAGCCCAGAGCCCGACACGGGGCTCGAACTCACGGACCGCGAGATCGTGACCTGGCTGAAGTCGGACGCTTAACCGACTGTGCCACCCAGGCGCCCCGATGTTGGCATCATTTTATAGGACAGGGGACTCCGGACTGCTCAGCTGTCATCAATATTTGGCTCCAATTTCACTCATCATGGACAGAATTTCTACCATGTTTTGAATCTACTTTCAAACGTCAGTCCAAGCAAATATGAAAGAATAGGTTTGAATCTAACTGGATGAATGCTGGCATTCAAACAACACATTTAGGCTAAATCTTAGTCTGTTTCAATTATGCAGTCATAAGTGTTTCATTGATGTATCACCTAAAACCCCCAAAACATGTTACTTCATCAAAGTCATCCTTATTTAAGTTTAATCCAAAAAATTCACATCAGAAATGTTTGCTCTTATTACACACACACTTCTCATGGAGCAAGACGTTTCTGATTTTATTTGGGAAATTGAATATATGTCGGGTAGGTTTGGATTGCTCAGTAAATGACTCTACTTCAGCACGAGTACTGTTTTTATTAACAGATTTTATAAACTGGCTTGGCAGTCTCTAGTTCTGTAGAAAGAACAATCTATCATAATAAACCTGTAACATAAATGTACAGGATACATTCTTGTTTCAAGAGTCTATAAGAGGAGTCCCCTCATGAACAATTTATATCAGAGGGTCATAAAATGAGCTATTGCAGTAGCACAGGCAGCTGGAGTGAACGGTGTGTTGTTAAGTTCCTTTAAATCATGAAAAAATATACTTTCAAAGATTTATTAATCTTACTCCAAATACATATATTTTGTAAATAACAATTGGAAGGCAGAGGTTATAGTTTTTAGAAGTACTGAGCTGACCATATATTAGAAAACCAGATAAAGGAGGGCAGTGATCTCCATTCCGAGTAAAGTATTTTGCTGTTAGACACTTGAGAGCAATGATGGCTGTGCGGGTATCATTTTATTTTTCTCTTGTGCAAGTTTGAGAAAAGTCTTTAAATGTTAATTTGCATTTTGGAAAACACAAACTCTTTTTTTTTTTTAATTTTTTTTTTCAACGTTTTTTATTTATTTTTGGGACAGAGAGAGACAGACAGAGCATGAACGGGGGAGGGGCAGAGAGAGAGGGAGACACAGAATCGGAAACAGGCTCCAGGCTCCGAGCCATCAGCCCAGAGCCCGACGCGGGGCTCGAACTCACGGACCGCGAGATCGTGACCCGGCTGAAGTCGGACGCTTAACCGACTGCGCCACCCAGGCGCCCCTAAACACAAACTCTTATATTGTATTGTATTTAGAAGAAAATTGCCCTGAAGATATGAATCAGATTTGGTAACATGGTCATCAACCGAACTATGCCTTTATTTAATTATTCAAAATAAGTAACACTGTGAAAGAAAATTGAGATTTGTCAATTTTTATTATACTCTCATCTTATTTCTTGTTTATTTGAATCCATTCACTTTATTCTTCTTTCAGCTCAGCAGGGCTAAGATCTGAAAAGGAAATGAGAGGTAATCTACAGGGTATGGGTTTCAGAGTGTGATTGTCTGTAAACAAACAAGCATTTATCAATGGCATTAAATCAATTATAGCATTTAGAAATATATGTAAGCAGTTTAAAAATAATTCCTGGCGAGTTCCATTTATTTTAAAATGTTTAAAATGAGTCATTGAAATGTCTCCCACTATTATTCTACCTTTTCATAGTAATATTTGAATCCATCTAAAGTCAGTTTTCATTTTACGGGCGCCTGTTTGGTTCACTGGGTTAAGCGACTGACTTCGCCTCAGGTCATGATCTCACCGCTTGTGGGTTCAAACCCCACATCAGGCTCTGTGCTGACAGCTCAGAGCCTGGAGACTGCTTCAGATTATGTGTCTTCCTCTCTCTCTGCCTCTCCCCCACTCATTCTCTCTCTCTCTTTGTCAACAACAAACGTTAAAAATATTTTTAAAAATGTCATTCTTTATTCCAGTTTTTCCTTCAAGTGTAGGTAACAAATCAAAATTATGTAAAAATTCTTATACTTCTAGACTCATAGTTCCTCTTTTCTGTTGAAATACAGCTAGCTGTTTAGAAGTTTAGATACACAAACCCATCTTTTTTTTTTTAAATCTGTAGAACAACCTGACTATTCTAAAACACTTCTTAGTAGTATTAATCATCATTAAAGAACATTGAGATCCACAGCTAAATTTATAATGAATAGAAAGTTCATTTCAATAAATTTTTGATGTTAAATGGTAGAGATCAGATCTAGATTTAAAAAAAAAAAAGGCTTTTCAATTAGTCGACTTCACATCGGGTTCCACCTGGTATCTGAAATTCAAATGTTTTGATTTACTTTTAGGCTAAGCAATGAATGGTCTAAGCAATTGACCACAGATTTAAAAATGTGACTGTCTTTATGTTCTGTGTTAGTAGAAGCTTCAAGGTTAGACCCTTATTTAAGAGCAATTGAATATCTGACTTAAATTATTTTTAGAAAATGCAAGTTTTGTGTGGACAATTTTTTGAGGTCTCCACTGTTGTTCTTGGTTAACACAGAGACCCTTTAACTTAAAAAAAAAATAAGCTAAAACAATCCATAAGGACAAAGGCTGGAAACAAAAGAAAAATAATTTGAACTCAAGGGGTTTTCCTGAGCAAGGTCTTAAGAGTGTGCCAGCTCTTTTTAAGAAAAGAATTATATATAAAGGCCACATTTGTCTGAATAGATTGAAAATCCTTATTATTTTGATTGATGATTCGATGGTTATATCAATGCTAAATATTCATTAAAAAGGATCTATTCATTCACATTTTAAGATGAGGTAAATTGAGGGAAGAAGTAGGCCAATGTGCTGAGAAATGAGCTTTTCTTTAACAAATGGTTAATACTGTATTCTTTAAAAAGACCAAAGATCAGTTTAGCAAATAAGGTACTTGGGATAATGAAAGTACCAGACACAGGAAAACTGCCCTTTTGTTTTGAATCTAGAATTGATTAATTAAATTCCCTTGTGGATGTATTGCATACAACACATTTCAAGGGCAAAATTCCTCCTCATTACATACCTAAGTGAAGGTCCAAATTTCAATGACTAACTCAAATAAGCGTAGGCGGGGAAACATGTTCACAGACTTTGCACACGTCGTTAGAGAAGTGTAGGTAACAAGATGGTTGTGAAAACAGACTAACGATGGATCCAGGATATTCATTTTCAACCCATTTTTGCTGCAACAAGCTTTCAGGCCTAGGCTCTGCACCAAGACACAAAGCAGCCTCAGGGAAGCTTGGTTACCATCTCTGCCCAGGGGGGTTTGTCTGACTGATTGCTCATTAACACATAGGTTCAAGCTCTTTACCATTCCCAAAGACATACCAAATCAAACACTGATAAAACGAGAATATTAATGAAATCAAAAAGAAAACAAAGAAATTTTTTTTTTCAGGTACAAAAGACAAGCACAAAGAACAGCCAGTATCAAGTGTTTCATTAAATATTCATTGAGTAAAATGTCTGTGTGCACTGTTACATTGACCTCATGTGCTTTCGCCTTCAGCGTCCACTTGCTACGTGTCAGGCTTAGAGGCACACTCCTGACCACTTTTCATGCTACTTATTCCTGTGTGATACTGTGCTGATGACACCACTGGAATCTGTACTGACCAAGACTTGATGAGTATATTTGCCTGACATTTTTGAACTCTTCCTGCGCAACAGTGTAGGGGAATCCCTGCCAATCCAGAGCACAAGGTTTGCATGGGCGCCCAGGAGGATGCACGTTTGAGTCTGAACTTTGCATCTCAGGTTATTTCTAAGTTACTCAATCTCTAAAGACATTATATTCCCAGCCCCAGGTTCATCACGGCTCAAGGACAAGATCCCATCCCTTGTGCCTGCACCTTTTTTTTTTTTTTTTTTTTTTCCGAAACTGTGAGGACCAATTTTGCTACTTAAGGATTTGCATTGAAGATATCATTCATTCTAGTTTCATTCTAAATTTGATATGGGCTTATTGAATCAAACAAAAAGAACTCAGTATAAGACGACTATTTTTTTTAAAGTTTTAGTTTTGACACAGAGGGGGAGAGAGCGTGCGCATGAGTGGGGGAGGGGCAGAGAGAGACACAGAGAATCGGAAGCAGGCTCCAGGCTCTGAGCTGTCAGCACAGAGCCTGATGCGGGGCTCCAACTCACAAACCGCAAAATCATGACCTGAGCCAAAGTCACGAGCTCAACCGACTGAGCCACCCAGGAGCCCCAATATGGGGCAACTATTAAGGAAAGGCTTTTCCTCTAGTGTGGTAACAAGTGCTGTGTGGCTGATCTGGAAGGTCTTTACAATGACTGAAATAAAGCTGTGGCAGCATTGATGTCTTGGATGTAATTGTCCGCCCTGGGCAAGTATACCTTAGTAGAAATAATAGGGCTTAAAACATATTCACATCGTTCATTCATTCTCTCATTCCTTCAACAAGTATTTCTGAGCTTCTTTTATGTGCCAGCCACTGTTCTAAGCAGTAGGAAAAAAAAGAGTGGACAAATCTCTGTTCTTGTGATGTTTTCATTTTAGAAGGGATGGGGATAGGGGGATAGGAAACCATGAACAGGAAACAAGACAACCAAACAATTCCGTATAGTGATAAGGAGTGGGAAGAAAATGAAACAGGTGTTTTTTTAAATTTTTAAAAAATATTTTTATTTTATTATTTGAGAGACAGAGACAGAGCACTACTTGGGGAGGGGCAGAGAGAGAGGGAAACACAGTATCTGAAGCAGGGTCCAGGCTCTCAGCTGTCATCACAGAGCCTGACGTGGGGCTTGAACCCACGAATGGTGAGATCATGACCTGAGCCAAAGTCGGACGCTTAACTGACTGAGCCACCCAAGCACCCCCGAAACAGGTGTTTCGATTGTTCACGAGGTGGGAGTCACTTGGGGTGGTGAGGGAAGGCCTTGCTGAAAGGGGGAATGTATTACCTAAAGCCCAATTGGAGGACTTTCCAACTATAAGAGATCTGAGATGCTGGGGCTTCCAAATGGACAGAGAAATTCAGAAGTCCTAAGATGTGAATGAATGTCTCGTGTGGGGTTAATCTTCTACTGGTTGAGGAAGAGAAACAAAGTCATGAAGGCTAATACTGTGAGCTAGGGTAAGGGTATTCTGAGGTAAAATCAGAAGACATGCAAGGGCCATACTGTGTAGGATCTTGTACATTGTGGGGCTATGTTTGAACTTTATTCTAAGTGCAGGGAAAACCAACAGATGATTTTGAATCTAATACTTTTCTTAATACTTTGTTATTCTGCTATTTGGAAAAGAACAGATTGTAGGAAGAGTTGGAAGCAAGCAATAATTCTAGTGAGACTCCACAAGAGGCTCTTCCCAATTTAGTTTCTATAATTCCCAAACTCTGAAGGAGGCTACCAAGGCTTCTTCCTCAGTTGTTTCTTCTCTGTTATGGGCCAAGACTCCTGATAAAATTTGGGACCAATTACTATCAATTCTGGCTGACACCTTGGCCAATTGAATAGGGTTACTATCACTATAGGACCAGATGACAGAGAGGAAACTATTTTTTTAGCTACTTCTTTAGTCTCCACAGGATGACAATACCACTTGGTAATAATCCCATGTATGCAATTTAGCAGACGTTTTGGAATCTTACATTACCACTGACGTTCCAGTCTCTGAAGGCAATTCACATGAATTCCCAGTTCTTTGAGACTATATTTCAACTGTTACATTACAGCTTCCTGTGTAGTTTTAGACGTGGGTTAATATTTTCTTTATTTTAAAGCAAATTAATATTCTGTATACAGAAACCATAACAATGTTACTATTTATATAGAACAAGGAAAATTAAGAGTGCTCTACACATGGAAGACATCATATACTTTGGGAATGACTTTGGTGTTCTCATGGAGATGGGTTCCATGGTGGAATGATGATCAACACCAAATACAATGATAACTGATAGTTATTTTGAGTACTAGAAAGAGATAAGTATCTATACTAGAAAATGGAATATGGGTAGATATCAGTGAATAATTTTTATTTCAGTAGTAACTAAATTGAGTGAAATAAAGAATATTGCTATTAGTGGGGGAAATACAATGTTTTCTTCTTTACAATGTATAAATTACAAACTACAAATCACTAGCATTATTGTGATTGCAAATTATCAAGCTTCTTATGAAAATTAAAATAACCTTCTGAACCCCATATCATATTTAGCCACAAGATGTTTTGTTTCAAAACCAATTCTTGAAAGAAAATAAACTTATGATGACTTTTAATTATGCTGCAATTAATTTTTAGAATTTCTGCCAGGATAAAATGTCACAGAGTCTGAGTTCAAGACATAAAGGGAGAAATTGAAGTGTGTGAAGATCCTTCAGATACACTGTCACTTCTATTAATTCTCATCTATGTTACTTGACCTACCAATGTTAAGAGTTTTTTCAGCTGCCTTTGAGTTTACCAACCCCTTGTGGATACAGTTAAAAATATGACTTATTTGGGGTTTTATAACTGAAATTGGATAAGGTTCAACGTTTCAACAGATATAAAAACAGTTTAAATTTATTTAAAAAATATTTTTAAAAAATTGCTCAATTTTGCTCTAAAACTTATTCCCGAATGTCAGCATATAAACTTGTATTACAGCATAGAAAATTCAGTTGTTGGAAAGTATATTCTATCTAATTCTATTAGTCTTGTTAATCTTGCCAGGATGCTTTTGCTTAAAACATGTTTTAGGATTAATAATAGAATTATTGTCACTAAGTTGATCCTTCCTCCGTTGGTTTGTCTACACAAGCTGTCTTTGGGGAAATGGATTAAGTTCTCATTTGGAATGACTGTAGCCTACAGCATGAACGTTGGTAGCTAAGTGTCTCTAGTGAGAGGTGCTAGGCTTCTTTGGCGTGTCTCTTGAAGCAAGATGCATGTGCACTAGGGCTGGTTTTATTGGTAGCTGTGTGGGAAGATAAGAGTAGGAGCCCAAGCCTCTCCTTTCTGCTCCTGACACGTGGTGTCCTCTTTTCCTTTCCTTTCAGAGGGTTTGTGTGGCTGCGGCTTTGACAGTCAGGAAGAACTCATCTCTTTTGCCTTCCGATGCCTGGCACCAAAAAGGCACAGTGAAGACTGAAGGCAAAATGTTTATTTTCTTACATAGAGGAAGCATTTCAAGTGTTTTGTTACCAATGTTTATAATTTAACACGACAGTTATATACATAACAAAAGTTAACATATTATTTTACGGGTGTAATGTGCTTAGTGTTGTCATAGGTATAAATGCAGTAGGGTGTTTGCCCTCAGGAAAGTATGTAGTCTTATTATGGATGGAATGGTTTCACAGAAAATAAAATTTAGTACTGATAGAAAGAACTTAGGTAAGTAGGGGATATGACAATATAGAAGAGAATGAAAATCATTGCCGGGTGAGTTAACACAGAGAGCATTCTAGGAGGAGTGGCATTTAGAGGACGTGTTGTGATTAGAGAGAAGGCAGCCAGGTCTTCCAGGTGAAGTGTCTAGAAGTAGAGCCTGTAGCAGAGGTTTTAGTGCCTGTGATTTCCTGAGGGGGGTGCGCTCAGGAGACACCTGTGACAGTGAGGAAGCGGTAAAGGGTAGAGGAAAAAAAATGATAAAGATGTCATATCTTTGACATATGGTATGGTCTAGAGAGAACAGGGGGGGTTTTCTCCTTAAGGATCTGGGTGCCAGGATCCGTCAGTCACTGGCTGTGGCCAGAGGTGTGGGGGTAGAATAAGAAATATAACTTGCTCGGTGTCCCAGGGCAATGTGGCTCTCACCCATAGAGGCGATTCTCAAGAGGGGATGGTGTGGCAGGAAGCCTGCTACAGCTGAGCGATGGGTGCTCAGGCCTGGTAAAGGGGGCCAGGAATGGCACTAGCAGAATTTCCTCCACTGGGCAAATAAACATTAGGTGTGAGAGATGAAACCATCTTGCTGGGAAGTATCCATTAATGCAGAGTTGTCAAGACTTCTAGTTGGTTGTACCTTATTAACCATTAGACATTGCTCCTTTGTGTTTTATCAAGCAATGACATGGCTTTAAAAAAAAAAAAAAAACCTCACTTTATAAAATACCCTATCATTCCTTTCCTTACAGATAGGACAGTTTATTGATTAAGAACACTAGGTTTTGAATCAGACAGATCTGGTCTTAGACCCTAGCTCTACCTTGGCTGTGTAATGGTTTTTTGTGAGTTACTGAATGTGCCTGAGTCTCAGATTGCATCTGTAGTCTATGAATAATCACGTATGCCTTATGATTGTTGTATTTTATGTAGTAGTCCATGTGAGGCATTCATCATAGTGCCTGGCATATAGTAAATGTTCCATGAATGATATTTACTACTTCACTCCAAATAAGTAAAACTTTTAGTCTCTCAATACAGAGTATTTGGGGCCATTGTTGATTCTTTTCTGGGAGTATTGACAAGGATGGGATTGGTGTAAGGCAAGTGATATACACTGGGCACACTTGTGTTTGTATCTGAGAGTAAGTGAGTTCTTAAATTTTGTGTCCCAGCACACCTGCCCCTCACCATCACTGCAAAGTAAATCTTCATGCTGAATTAGGAAGAAAAATGATATTGGAAATGATGGCTTATAGATATATTAGAGCATCCATAAAATCCATTACAAAGGAAAATATATTCATAAGGAAATGGTTTTGGTAATACCTCGAGAATAGCTCTAATCCCCAGTGGTGTCCATGTCTATGCCTCTTGTAGCATATTTTCAATATTCTCTGAAAAGTATTGGTGTTTTAGTTATGCTATTGGTTTAGCATAGTTATGCTATGAAAAAAAATAGTTTCTGACACTAGTAATTCAACAATTACTTCCCTAATAGCTGAAGTTATTTTTATGTGGGGCAATCCTAAATCAAAGTCATCATAAGATGCCTCAGACCTCTTATTGGTTTGGCTCACATGCTAATAAGCTCAGGACATTAGAGCTCATTTGAGAGCAGGATTCACGGTCCCTTTACTGTGAAGACTCCTACCTCTGGCTTTGGCTCAAAGACATGGGAACACAAAAAGGACACTGGTAACAGAGTTTGACATTCTTTACAATTTTTCCTCTGCCACTATCACTTTGTAGTCCTCAAATCAAAAAGAACAAGGAAGGTATTTTAAAATTAGAAGCTTGAGGGGCGCCTGGGTGGCTCAGTCGGTTAAGCATCCGACTTCGGCTCAGGTCACGATCTCACGGTCCGTGAGTTCGAGGCCCACGTCGGGCTCTGTGCTGACAGCTCAGAGCCTGGAGCCTGTTTCGGATTCTGTGTCTCCCTCTCTCTCTGACCCTCCCCTGTTCATGCTCTGTCTCTCTCTGTCTCAAAAATAAATAAATGTTAAAAAAATTTTAAAAAAATAAATAAAATTAGAAGCTTGATTAGAAATATACTATTTTCTGCCTTTTTCTTTACATTATTTTCTTCAAAATACCTTTGAAAACTCCACTGATAATTAAAATATTGAAATTATAACAGTATTTATGGTATGATTTGTAAATACTTCTTGTAACTATATACTTCTCTACCTACATGACTTAATATTTGGTTTAATTGCCCTTAGACAATGTTCTTTTTTAAGAGTTTGCAGGACTTCTTCATGGGAATTCGAGTTTGAAGGAAGGAGAAAAGATAGATGGGTAGATAACAAAGAGAAACTGATTTTTTTACTGAAGGAGCTTCGCAGAGCCCCTTCACATACAGGGAACCATTAAAGTATAGCATTAACCCTATTGTTTTACCTGTCTCCATAAATAACTAAGATTACTCACTGCAGATGGTCAGCAACCATGGGAATGGATGGAGTCCTTGCTTTGTGGTGGTAATTCTGTGGGACCTTATGCTTGATGGTCCCTTCCAGAAGCAGTCCTAGGAACTGCCTTCCAGCACAAGTGCTGGCTCACATTTCAAGTGAATGCATTTTCCTCCTCAATTGCTTTTAAAACTTTGCACATTAACACTGATCTCATGCACCATTTAAAAGGCCTAAATATATCCCACAGTAGCTAGTCCAGTCAAGGTAAGTAGTCAGACACCAGCATGCTGTGCACAGTATGTCAGCTGGCCTGTCCTGTAATTCAGGGTATTCTATTTATGCCCAGTCAACGAGGTGGCCTTCTAGTTGCTCTATCAAACATAGACTTGACGGTCAAAGAGGTCACAATGGAACAAAAACTTTTCCTGCATCCTACTAAAATTGTTGCTTGAAGTCATAGAATATTTGCTGTTAGTTACTAACATCCAATTTCTACCAAAAGACATGTCTCATAACTTGTGAAAAAGTCAATTCTGTATGTACATAGAATCTTAAACTCCAGTATCCATACCTATTGAGGTATATATCAGCATGCCAGGAGATAGCCACAGTTGCAGGATAAATATGGTACCATCTTGTGGCATATAAATTCTACTTAAAGCTTTTGACGGGGCATGTAGTAAGAAAAATGCTGATTTGTATTAAAACATATTTAAAAAAATTGAGATAGAATTGAAAGTTCACATGCACTTTTAAGATAAATCCACAAAAGTTAAAATATTTTCTGGGGGTACTAATTCATATTCTTTTGCCAGTAGTATTAATGCCTATGAAAAGTTTAAGGAGTACTGCTCTAGATGTCATTGATTTTCAGAGAAATATTTATGGAATAAATCTATTAGAGAAGTAAGTAGAAATGAGCCTGTAGATTCACTGATCCATCCATCCATCCATCCATCCATCCATCCATCCATTTGTCCATACAATGTTTATCAAGTCATTCCTATGAATGAAATATTTTATTATTATTAACTTTGAATATCAAATAAGAATTGTATCTACCTTGTGATGCCTATAATCTGCAAACAATTTTAAAAGTAAATAACATATGGTGAACTAAGTACAACAATAAACTAAATAGGATATAGGAGCATATGACAGAAAAACAACAGATTCTTAGAAGAATTGGGGAAGACTTTCCAGAGAAAGTCACAACTAATATGAGATTTTTAAGGATAAGCAGAGTAATTAGAATTTGCAGTAGGGCTAGGAATGGGTGGATGGGGCAGAATATTTCAGGCAAATAATTTATTGCTTTAGCTTGTAGAGTAGTTCTAGGTGAGAAAGTGTATAAACTATTCTAGGAACTAAAAGAAATTTGGAATGTTTGGGATTTAAATATGAAGGCAATGATGGAGGAGAAGGAGAAAGCAGGGATCAGGACTAAAGAGTGGAGAGGGAGAAGGTTGAGTGATAGGCCAGAATCTGATCATGAGCCACTTTGTAAGCCTTGTTAAAGAGTTTCAGGAAATCCCTCTGAAGACAAGGAAAATGAATCGGGGTTGGGGGGGGGGGGCGAGGTCAGGACAAGAAAATTCACTGAGAGGCTGTTGAGGTAATTGAAGGGATTGATGATAATGACCTGAACTAGGATGGTGGCAGTGGAGATGGATGGGCATGAATGGACTAATGGACTTTTTTAGTAGTCCCACTCAAAAGGACTTGAAAATGGATTAGATGCAGAATGTAAGGAAGAAGGGGTGAGGCATGAAACTCCAATTTTTAAGTTGGTTAAAAGAAACACAGAAAGACTGATTTTGAGAGCAAACAAGAATTTCTACTTGGGTGTTTGGTTTTTTTTGTTTGTTTGTTTGTTTTCATTTCCACTGCCTGATAGAAACCCACATTCAGGTGTCTAAGCAGCAGTTGAATCTTTAGACTCAAAGCTTAGGGGAGAACTCTAGCTGGTGATAATGATTTGGGAAATTTTAGCATAGAAGTAGTCATTGAATCCAAGGGAATGAGTGATACTGCCCAAAACAAGTTTGTAAAGAGGGAAAAAAAAAAAAAAAAAGGTAGTAGGAACACCGTGAAAGCCATCAATAGAAGAGGAAGAGGGCGTACCTGGCATTTTTATTTTTCTCTTTGAGAGGTAAATTTTCCCCATGTTTCAGGCTATTTTACAGTGGTATCTTACTAATGAAGAGTACACAGTGTGAATACTGTTAACATACATGAGGAATGTATATTGAGATCTTCAACCTATAAATACCATTTTAATACATATGAATCCCAAGAAATTCTGATAAGTTTAGATTCATGGTTTTGTGTTGCAAGATATTCTTCAAATGCAGGACTTCTTAAACTGATCCATACAGCACTCTTATGACCCAATGGCAATATATGGACATAAATTATTATTCTTATTCTCCAAACTGGGGTTCCCATATAATAGAGCTACAAAATCAAAGACATAATCCATAACTGACTATTTTCTGCTCTTTGTATATATTCACATATGCATTTATTTTGATGATATCTGTCATGAATATCCTTCTGGCTTATAACCGTTTTCTTTATGATAACCTTTGGTTAGAAAGAACGTCACATGGTCAACCTTTAGCCTCTCAAAATTTTTTTTAAAGACATATTTAAACTAGGTGAGCTAAATTTTATATATGATAAATGCTGGTTCATTTGCTTCAATACTGTTCTCAGCCTCTGTTGCTTCAGAGGAATCATTATAAATACTTTACCTTTCATTTGAATTAGGTTTCTGTTGAGACAAGTATTTTCTGAATATGTCCTCACTTCACAAAATTAATTTATTTTCAACCTTCTCTAATTTTACCACTGTTTTGATAGTTTTATAGCAGAGGAAAATGTATTGAAACAATTTCAAGACTTTTAAAAATTTTTCTTATTTGTAAGATATATGGTTGATTCATTCCCTCCCTAGATTGGAACTACTGCAAAATCAACATTTTACTTTTAAATGAATCCAAATGTATATATTCTGGTTAAATACCCTCAGCAGTATCAGTTGACTTTCCTTTAAATGGAACTTCTATTGCAAAAATAAACCATCAAAAATATTATATCCTGAGTTACTCTGTAAGAGGGGATAAGTATGAAGCAGCAAGCCAGCAATAAAATAAGTATCCTGGATGCCCACCAGATTCACTGACTAGCTAACTGACTCACACATTAACCAAACAATTTTGAGATTCAGAGCAGGGCCTGAGGAAAATTACCAATGGATATTTGTAATGAATTATTGGGGTTGCTTGTAAGTGTTTGAAACTTCAATTATTACAGCTGTGTATGCCAAGAATCCAATTATTCTTTGAGCCAATTTTTCCTGACCACCTACTCTGAGCCTTAGTCACAGACACTGAACAAAAAATACACTTGTCCTTTCTTTATAGGCATTTTTGGTCTATGGGGGAAACCAATCAAGCAATCAAATGAACGTAAGTATAATTTAACATGAGGTAAGGTAAGAAACAAGATTCTCTATAGTGTGTCACCAAAGTACATGGTCTTCAGGACAGACAACAGTCAGGAGTCACTTCTCTGAGAAAGTGACTCTTGGAAGGATGAGTAGGAAGTAGGCAGGCAAAGTAGGGTGGGCAGAGGGCTGGGGAAGGTATTTATAGAGAGAGATCCACATAAACCATACTCTTCTTCTCATGTACTCAGAGAAGGTATGGAGCCCTCAGAGATATAAAAATGTCATTGTGACCGTGGCATAAAGGTGAGGAAAAGAGAGTTTAAATTGAGGAAGGTGTCACATCATACAAGGCTTTAAAGGTTATACTGGTAATTTGGCACATTATGCAAATTAAGTAGTATTGACCATTTAGGTCAGGGTTTTACCAGCTTATTTTGTAAAGGGCCAGATAATAAACGTATTTGTTGCAGCTATTCAACTCAACTGTTGTACAGAAGAAGCAACCATAGACAACATGCGTGTGAGTGGGTATGGCTGTGTTTCAATAAAGCTTTATTCAAAAAAACAGCATGGGCAGTACCTTGCATACTCCCTATAGATAAATCCTAATTTCCAAGTTTCTCCGTTTGAACTGGTGCAAGGATATTTTGGGACTTTAACAGTGCCTAGTCAGCAAGCATCAATGTACTTTATACATTGAAAACTGGGTTAAGAAAAAAAAAATTGGACTCCTTTGATTTCCCTTTGAAGTCATGTCATAAGAAGAAAGCAGCAGGCTGGTTCATCTGCCAAGAGAAAGAGCATAAAAGACAAAATGAAATGCCAGAAACTGGATTACTGGAGGGAATGAGTGCTAAGAAAATGTTAAAAAGCTTTCTTGAAAAGCAAGGATCACTTGGGAGGTGAACTTGTTCAAAGCATGCATTAACTCACCTCTTGCAAGAACAAACTGTATTACAACACTCTGCTGCAGCTTGTCTGATATACAGCAGCACCTGTGGTTTCTGTAGACAACAGACTCTGTACTTGAAAAGGATTGAGTTTAGTGCTCATGCTGTAGAGAATGATGTACTGTCATAAAAGTGTTCAGATGAAATCTGGAAAGCTAAAAGGACTTTTAAAAAGTGGATTTGGTTCCATCTTATAATCGTACTAATTTGAGTAATTTCATAAAACTTTTTATGCCGAAGTGACCAGTTTATAAAATTCTTGTCAAAGTCAAATAAGTATATTTAAAAATCTCGGAGTTAAAATGCTGGACACAATTTGAAGAAGATAGTTATCACTCAGGATGGGCTAGGTTATGCTGCATTAACAAGCAACTCCCAAATCTCAGTGTCTGTAAACAACCAATATCTTTTTCCACTCATAATACATGTTCATTGTTGTCAGCAGGGGCCCTACTAATTTTATTCACTGATGGAGCAGTCATCAGTTCAGTGTTGCAGGGGCCAATGATAGAAGGAAAGAGAACAATTAAATGCTTGGTCTAAAGTGACATATATTAGTTTTTCTCACAATGCATTGGTCAGAACTAGTCAAATAGCCTCCACTTACCTATAGCGGGCCAGGATGTTCAACCTTATCATCCACATGCCAGAAAGAAAAAGTTGGGAATATTTGGCAAACAGCGTTAAAGATGATTGCAGACACTTTTATTTTGTGTGTGTATTTATTTCATTGATGATTATCTTGTCAACTTGATGGAGGACCACATGAGAGCGGGAACTATGATGGTTCTTGTTCATTTTCCTCTACCCAGTGCCTGAAATAGTGCCTGGCAGAATGAGGGGCTCAAAAAATATTCAAGTGGATAAAGTGGTCTATCCAATCCAGTTCTTCGAGGATATACTATACAAGGCAGTGTGTTCCTTGTGATCAAACTTGTCAAGAGAAATTATATCCCCCAAATCTCTTGTTAAAATAGACACAGTTTAAAAGGAGCTAGGGCTAATTTTTAAATGGTCACATAGTTCCTTTTATAACAGAAGACACTCTTCACATGCTGCATACTTGACCTTGGGGGTTTATTCTATTGGTTGATGCTAATCCAGATTGTCCTGTTGTAATAAACAACTACCCACATCTTGGTGGCTAAATACAACAGGGGTTTGTCTCTCACACCACTTGTCTGATTGGATTATTAGGGAGGTAGAAAAAAGGGCTCTGTTCCTTATAGCCACATAAGGACTGAAATTAATGACTGCTCCACTGTATGGAAAGCTCTTGATCACCTTGACTGAGGTAGGGACACCTGGAGGGTCCCATGAATTTCTTCTATGCTTTGGCCAATATGGCCTATGCCCCTTCTACCTAATGTGTGAAGGTCACTGGCCAGAACTTATCACTTTGCCTCACCTAACGCAAGGTATCTAAGTGATGTTGGAGAGTAGATGGATGTTTGAGGGCTCCACTTTTTCTACCACGGAGACAATATGGACAGAGGTAGTTAAAGGTCTAAATATTTATATGTAGATATGTAGAAGAGCCCCTTTGCAACTGTGGGGGTCTTATCCTGAATATGAAACTCACTAGAAAGCAAAAGGTATGTTGAGTCAATCAGGCATGGAGTAGCTCATTCATAATATAAGTGATTTGATGATGAAATGATAGGAAGAATATATAGAAAAAAGAAACTGATTGGATTTTTAGAGTCATGTCAGAGCCCAGTAAATGTAGGTTGTCACTGCTGTTATGGTACAGAACAATGAAGGGACTATCTGCTATTAGGAGAAATATTTAATAAATTGATGTCAACAATGACTTCTGATATCAAGTATTAGGACAATGCAGAAGAAAAATGTTTATTTTACTTTTCTGGATTGGTACTCAGATACACTAACATTTGGTGTATATTTAAAAATATTTTGCTGGTTGTCCTGTAAACACCTTGACTTTGTGTATTAATGCCACTTGAAATAACAATACTCCATACATATGCATAGGTTGTTGATACTAACTTACCAGGTTCTAGACTTTCATACTAATGGGAAGAGGGTCTCTTCAGGATTTATTTTTCTTTGTGGAAACAAAGCTCTTATTTTTATTTGGAGGGACATTTCTCATGGAATAATGGGTCATATTAGGTTACACTGAGGAAACTTTTGTTTACTGAGTTGTCCACATATCTGTTAAAAGAATTTCACATCTATAAATACATAAGCTTATTTTTCCATGGTGCCAGAAAGATAATGAGAATTTTATATAAAAATATTTCTACCAGCTGAAATATCATGATTGTTATTCTAATATTCCACAAATACTTAGTGAACTATGTATCTGTTTTTGAATATTGGGGTAGGTGTTTTTAATTTTTTCTTCTTGAGAACTACTTACAGCAACAATGGTAGACTTGATTTTAATATGTGTATTTTCAGATGTCTTTTACCAATACCAACACTTAGACTAATACTAATAAAATGATCACAAATCTGGAAAGCCAATCATTGGACAAATGTAGGATTTTAACTTAATTTAAACTTAAACCCGTGCAAGATAGTATTCAAAAAGTCTCAGTACTTCTCTTTCCTACAGTCACGAATGCCGCTTGCCCCAAACCAATCTACATACTACCCTTCTCCATATTTCCTGATGAGGCAAAGGGTGTCCTCATCATCCAGATGGCTAAATCAGAAGCCTGGAGCCATCGTCTCATTCTTTCTGTCCCTCATAGTCTCATGTAATTAGTCCTACAATTTTCAGTCCATAAAGACTTCCCGATTCCCTTCCCCCAGCTCTGTTGTTTGTTCATTATTTCAGGCTAACATTTTCAACCAGCCTATTGCAAGATCAAACTGTTCCATCTCCCTGTGGTGATCTTTCTATAATCTACAGCTGGTAGTATTCCCCTAATTAGAAGTCTGAAGTAGCCACCCCACCCCTCATCAGTCAGGATACAGTTCAGACTCCTAAGAGTTGGATCTCATTCCTCTCAGGATCTCACCCTTGCCTGCCTTTCTTATATACCATCTGAACCTGAGATGTTAAAAACCAAGTTCTGTCTCGCTGGCTTTCCTTTGTAAATACTATTTTACTGCCTTCAACACAGAAATATAACCCCCAGCTCCCAGTTCATCAGCTTCTACTCATCTCTTAATTGCTAGTGACTCTTTTCAGAAGCCATTCGGCAGTTCCTGGTCAATGAAGCTGCTGACCTCTGCTCTCAGCACAGTGTAGTCATCTAACATGGCATTAGTCACATATTACCAAAATTGTTGCTTTACTTGTGTTCTTCACTGCATTGCTCCATGAGGATACCAACTGTGTCTTCTTTGTTTATTCATTTTGTTACACTGAGAAAAATTTTAAATGCAGAAAAAAATAAACGATAAAATAAATACCCACATTCCTATCTCCTAGAAATAACAACTTTTGGCATGTCATTTTTTTTCTTACTAATAAATCATAAAGAGCTAACCTCTCTCTCTGTCCTAAATCCTAATCTTCTTCTGCCCCTCTTACAGGCAAACAGCATCATGGGTTTCTTGTCATTTTCCTTTCCATTAAAAATACTTGTATATACATATTATCTATCTATAGCCAATATTTGTGTCCATTGACTATTTTTCCAAATAAAATTTTGTTTTATACCTTTTTAAGCTACTGCTTGCAATTTTATTTTATTATTTTATTTTATTTTTTAATGTTTTTTATTTATTTTTAAGAGAGAGAGAGAGAGAGAGAGAGAGAGCGCGCGCAAGAGTGTGAATATGCCGGGAGAGAGAGGGAGACAGAATCTGAAGCAGGCTTCAGGCTCTGAGCTATCAGCACAGACCCTGATGTAGGGCTTGAACTTGGGAACAGTGAGATCATGACCTGAGCTGAAGTCAGACAGTTAACTGATTGAGCCACCCAGGTGTCCCCTTACAATTTTATTTTAATATTTTCTTGGCATGGATAGATCTCACAAACATAATATTGAGTGAAAATTGTGTGAATATGCCAGGATGTTCTATAAAGTTTATCTCTGTCAATTTTGAGTGAAATTGATATATCATTATTGCCTTCATTTGTCTTTGGATTAATAATGTGATCAAACTTTTTCCCATTGGCCAGTCTGATGTTCCTGACTGAATTTTCTTCAAACTCATCTTTTTTTCCCAGAGAATGAAAGGGTGAATTTCCATGGGCAAATTTCCACAGGTGGTGGGGATACTTTAGGATGTGCAGGCGGGAAGCATGGTCAGTGTCCACTTTACTGTGAAAGAGTGGCAGAAGGAAAGGGTAAGGAAGGAAGATGATGCTAAGAAGCTTGGAGTTTTTTCTCCAAGGATGGAGATTTATTGATGGGCTTTACTTAGGGGAACAACCGCTTCAGAGCTGTGTTTGAAACAATGAGCTTGTGAAGGATGCTTTGGAGGTCAGGGCCATAGGGATGAGAAGATCTGTAGCAGGAAAACAACTGTGAAAAATATTACAGTTGACCAGACAAGAAATGGAGATGGTCTGAAATGAGCAGAGGGAGTGGAGAGAAGTGGCTGCACTTGCCATTTATTTGGGGAATTGAATGTCAAGGATTTGGGTTGGATCAAGTATAAAGGTCAGTATTTCATACACATAGTGTAAATATGAATTATGATATGTATTTAAGATGTACTGCTGATATTATTTTTCCTTCATTAAACTGAAAAATAAGGCAATCAGATCCTATTAGACATTGTCCCGTGCTCACCATTGTATACCCAGTGCTAGCACATAAAAAGCAAACTATGCATAATAAATACAATGGCCACCCATACACGGCTGCCTGCATTATGTGGGGTGTGGTTATTCTTGCAAACTCTACCCTTTCCATTTTTATCTGTCAGTCATCCTCATTTCCCCATATCCAGGTGTGATTCAGCCACCATATCTTTTTGTTTTGTTTCCTGCTGTGATGCTGGGGCAATTCAGAGCTACTAACAAATTCTCTCTCATGTTTAGTTTGAGGTGATCTCTTCCTATTCATCAGGCACTCATGTTCTTATTTTGGTGTCATCACTAGGTATAACTATTTGATTAATGCCTCCTCTTTCATAGCAGATGTTTGAAAACTTACCTCTCCCCTTAAGGACCTACTCATATGTAGTTAAACATGAAGATCATTAAAGGCAAGCATCCAGATGTGAACTCCCTCTGCTACTCTCCCTTTCCCTAAATTTCTCATTTTTTCTGTTCAAAAGATTGTCATCTTTTAACTTTTTTGGACACTTCTAAAGAAAAAAAACCTGAGCCTTACAAATTCTGCAGGATCAAATTGTAAGTTTCTCGCAGTAAAAGGCAATTTTTCTAAGGAAGAAATGAAGTATCTTTGTAGAGATGAGAATTTAAATGGATTTTTTTGCAATGGGAAAGGGAGAGGTTTTTCACCAGTCTTATGGGTTTCCATCTGAATTTTTCTGTAATTTAATCTTGATAGTCACTTTTGATGGTGACAGATATAGTTTAGCTAAATTTTATTCCATTTCCTCAGTTTTCCTGGGAGAGTACCTATGGCTGAGTTTGTATTAGAAAATAACATACGTGGCCTGTATACACCTTGGGAATCACTTGACTGCATTGGATCAGGATAGAAAATAAAATAAAGATTCATGAATATTTCAAAGTTTACTGGTAACTATCACTTTCTTACTCATCTTTGTAGATCTACAAATTAATTAGCTGGTAGGTCTGAAATACATAGTTTTTATTATGCGTCCAAAGACTGCATTACTTTTTAGTCTCCTTTGATATAAATCATAATATAGTGTCTTATAAGTACAGCTTTTAAAAAACCCTCGTTCATAGCCTGCCTCATTCTTTTTAGATTTATGTCCATGATGTGCGTGGTCCTGAATGTGGAATGGGTCTCTGTGAAGAAAAGTGGGTCAGATGGTTGCTTGTACAGACTGGGGAGAAACTGATAGCTTCCTAGGCTCTTTTGAAGGGCAAGGTTTTAAAATACGGATTAGTCAAGGTTTACAGTGCTGCGACCAGCCTGCACACTTCAAACCACTATGCAATTTTAAAGTAGTCACTGCTTATGGCAAAATTCTGGTCTTTTGATGTCAGCACAGGAATAGACATTTTGTTGCAAAGTGAGGCAAAAGTAGAGAAAAAGAAGAACATTGGATTTTTTTTTTTTTTTTTTTTTTGGAGAGGATTGACTTTAATAAGATTTTTTTTTCTCTGTTAAGATCTAGAAACATCAACAAAATGGCAAACAAAAACAACAAAACTTCAGATGAGAGCCCACTTAAAGATCTGATATTAACCCTGTAATGTTTAAAACAAAATTTTGTTTGGAAAATTTTCAAATAGAGAATACAGTATGAGGAACCCTCAAGTACACATTACTTACTTCAATAATTACCACTCATCACCTAGTTTGTTTTCATCTGTAACCTTACCAACTCCTTTTTTTCCACACTGGATTCTTGGAAACAAATCTCAGATATTATATCACATAATCTGTAATCTACTCATATGTAAGTATGCATCGCTAAAAGACCAGGATTTTTTATAAAAACATGATTCCAATACCACTGTATTCCAATACACTAAAAAATGAACAATAACTATTTTATATCATCACATAGTGAAGATATAACATTCCTTTTTAATGTATTAACTGAAATACTTTCATGAAGAAGAGCTTTCCGTCATTAACCATTTTTTAGCCTCATGTAGAATTCATGTAAGTAATTAGATCAAATACTTGATACTTGCTCTTCATTTTACAGGTCTTAGAAACAATGAATTAGTTCCTAGTATTCTTTAGTTGGTGATCAATTTGCTTTTTGTATCTTTGTAAACTCTTGGATTTTTAGCATACGTGTTTTGATGTATTGCAGTTACTTTTCTTTTCAGTGTTCAAATTGCCCCATCTTTTTTGGTGGGAGAGTCTTCAGTTTGGTTTCTTCGTCTTTTCAAATCAATATTCCTTGATATTCACTGTACTTTCTGGTATATTAAGATATTGCAGGAATGTCTTGCCTATTTCCTGCCCTATTCTTAGAAATGGTCATTTCATTGAGGAACTCTGTTTTTTTTTTATAGTGGGAAATGATAGAGACTACATTTAGGCCTGTAGGGCTGTTTGCTTTTAATGTATCAGTAGTTTCTATGTATTTCAGGGGACCATATGAGAAATATATATTTTTAATAGAGAAAATCCATAATGAGCTCATGCTGATATAATAAGCCTTGTATTTAACTTCTTTAAATTTTATATTTTTATCTCTTATCCACTGAAAGTTTTTATTCCTAACAACTATTTTCTCTGTGTATATATAGTTTCAGAATAATACCAATATTATCCTATATAACATAGTTACTGAAATGATTTTAAAATATTTTTAGTTATTATTTTGTGTTTCTGAAACATCCCACTGGGCACGTACAAATTACCTTTAAAAAAAAAAAAACTTACCTTTAAAATTTTTAATTGATTAATTAATTAATTATTTTTAAGTAGGCTCCATGCCCAACATAGGGCTTGAACTCACGATGCTGAGATCAAGAATCTCATGCTTTTCCAACTGAGCCAGCCAGATGCCTCTATTACCTTTAAAAAATTACCTTTAAAAAATTCACTTCACTTCACTTCACTTTACCTTTCAAAAATTTACTTTGACTTTAGTCAAATTACCTTTAAAAAATTCACTTGAAAAAGTCATTCTGTGGTTAGATCACAAACTTGAATTACAACTTCATTTCCTGTGATTTTTGCTTTTACATTTTTTTAATGTTTATTTATTTATTTAGAGAGAGTGAGAGGGTGTGAGTAGGGGAGAAGGGCAGTGAGAGAGGAGAAAGAGAATCCCAAACAGGCTCTGTGCTGTCAATGGAGAGCCTAACACGGGGGCTCTATCTCACCAACCATGAGATCATGACCTGAGCCAAAATCAAGAGTTGGATGTGTAACCAACTGAGCCAGCCAGGCACCCCTTTAAGATATTTTTAGATGTTCTGTTTTGTTATATAATAATATAAAACTTTTATATAGTTCCAAAGTCAAATCTACAGAATAGAGTATATTCAGAGAAAACTAGATTCCATTTCTGTCTATCCATTCTGTTTTTTCTCCCTGATGTTTAGCCATTTAAAAAAAATATTTGGATTATCTTTTCATTTTTTAGGAATATATAAAAATACTTTATTCAAACAATCCATTTAAGGATTTATTCCCCAAGTCTTCTACTGCTATAAGTATTCTTACAATCAATTGTTTTATGCATGTGTCTTTTATACATTTGTCAGTGTATCTTTAGGATAGATTCCTAAAAGTGTGATTCATCAGAGAAGGGTACACATGGATGTAAATTGATTAAATATTGTCAAATTCCCTTTGAGGCAAAGAGCTATTTTCTAGTTCTAAGATCAGTGTATGAGAGTGTATTTTTCCCCATAGATTCTCCAACAAATCATGTGTCTAAACTTCATATTCTAAAGCTTCTTTGAGGGCATGTCTGGTAGTTATTGGGGAAGAGGAAAAGGGAAACAGTATGATGGGAAGAGTTCTGGATTGAAATGAAAGGCCCAGGTTCAATTCCTGGACTGTAATTAATACTTAGACAAGTTAGCCAACTTTCTTCATTTGCCCCCATAGATTTGTGATGAGGACTGAATGGAGATGACATTTATGAAATTTGTGATAGAAGACCTTACCATACTAGTTACTCAGCATGTAGTTTTAAAAACGTAAACCGATAGAGATTTTAAAGTATTTGGAAATTTCTTTTTCTTTTTTTAATATAGTCATCTCTCTCTCTCTCTTTTTTTCTTTTAAGTTTATTTATTCCAAGTGAGAGAGAGAGAGACGGAGAGAAGGAGAGGGAAAATCCCAGGCAGGCTCTGTGCTAACAGCAGGGAGCCTGACACGAGGCTCCATCTAATGAACCATGAGATCATGACCTGAGCTGAAATCAAGAGTCAGACGCTTAACCGACTGAGCCACCCAGGCACCCCTCTTTTTCTTTTTTTTAAAGTCAAAGGCAATTAGTTTTATTTTTAACTTAAAAATCATAGAATTATTGTAGCAGGTTTCTCGGACAGAGAGTTGTAACACCCAGGCTTTTCTTTCCAGGAAGCAACTTTATTCGTGCTGGCACCATTCAGTTGGGTTCGTACTCACATGACATTGTTTTTATACATTTTCTGTTTATTTGTTTATCATATATGATTACACACAAACATGCAGTCTGATTAAGTGGTCTCATGTTACATGGTCATAAGGGATGTTGTCACATATGCATATAGCCAGGTTGCCTTGAGGTCTTTTGTTTTTGTTTTGTTTTGTTTTTTTCTCTCCTTAGGGAGGGGATCCTACCACATTATCAGTATTATTGATTGAATATTTTTGGAAATTTCTAAAAGTCCTTTGGTGAGAACAGATAAGGGGATATTTCTTACTGGCCAATGATGTTAGGATCGCTACCACCTAGATATCATGATGACCTCTGGTGCCACCTCCAAAGGCCAAAAATCCATGTATGAACATGGTTTATAAAAATGCAATTATAAATACTAAGTATGTGTCCAAAATTGCATGCCAAGTGCTTTACCTGCATTAATAATTATATAATTATAATTATCACAACATTATAATATAGGGGTTATTATCATCCTCATTTTATTAGATAAGTAAATTAGGGTGCGAAAGACTCAGGAGCATAGCTACTATGGTTGAGTCAGTATTTGAAATTGGCAGTCTGCAAGTGTGCATGCGTGTGTGTGTGTGTGCATGTGCGTGGGTATTTTGGACGTTTGGGTTTAAGGGAAGAAAATGTTCAGTCCAATAAATGAAGACCAGTTCAGTGCCATATAGGTACTGTGGCTATATGTCCTCATATGCCTGGGACTGTGCTAGTTGACACTTGATACCTTGATATAATCGCTAGTAGCACCAACTTTCATTCTCAGATGTCATTCTACTTGTGGGTAAAAGGAAGTTGTAATCCTGTTTTTTAGAGGCAAGTAATAAAGAGGTTTAATGTTATAGTAGTGCAAAGTGTTTAGTGGGAGAATCTCCTCTCCTAAATCAAAGAAAGACCATTGAAAACACCACATTCCTGGGATGTGGTCTGCTAGGAATTGATCGAGCCTGCAACTGTAGTAAACATCCCCCTTAGAGCTTCAGTCCCTAGTAGGCCTCATTGTGGGCTTGTAAAGAGAAAAAAAAGAAGAGGCTACTCTCAACGCTGGCTCCAGTTCCCTACATTTTTAACAATCCACATGTTCCCAGGCTTAGATTAGTGCCTGGCACAAGCTGATCACTGATCACTTAACGTTTTTTTTGAAAGAGTGAATGACCTTTAATTGCTCTATTGCCACTGGGAAAGAAGAAAGGAAGTGTAACCAGAGTACTCACCGCAAATGAGTACTCACTTATCATTTACTTGTATATTACTTTACCCTCTTTTTTCAAAGAAAAATGGAACTGGCCAGAACCGGAAACTACCTTTTCAAATAATATAACTACATTTGTTTGTTAAAAGAAAAATCAAGGACCTGGGGCAAACGGTCTATCCACCTAAGTCCTGGGGTAAAGGATCCAGCCACCAAAGTCATTGCTTGGTTTTATTTTGTTTATTTATATTATTATTATTATTATTTTTGATTTGTGCAAGTACTATTGAGCATTTGATCTGCTAATCAGCCCATGAGATTTTAGTCTATTTAGAGTGTACCTTGGAAGCACAAGTGAAGGGCTTTTAAGAGTGGACATAACCAGTGCAAATTTAATGGAGAAAATAAAAATGTCTGCTTGGTGTTAATAAAATAGTCTTATGAATGCCAAATAAGCACATAGCCTATGGATATGTGATCTTGGGTAAAACATATTTAATTTTCTCTATAAAATATATTTTCAGTAAAAAATAAAACAAATTAAGTGAAAATATTTGTATGGGTAAATGTTTTATTAAGAGAGTTTTACTTTTTAAGCAAACCCTGCTAAGTCAGTATAAGACGAAGGCATCAGAATAATGTGTGGCCCAAATGCTACCTGCACATGAGAAGGGCTCAAGAGGTAGTGAACTTAACCCTATGTAAGCATAACCTGGACAATTAAATAGTCAGTTGTTGGGGTTCTTGTGAGTTCTTAGGATTTAGACTGAATCAAGAACTTTTTTCCTTTTAGAAATCATAGGATAGGGAAATTTCGTCCTTCACATTTATTTTCTGTATTTTTGGAGATTAAACTTCATCTGAGATGAGCCAAATAAATTAAAACTGAAACATTTGATGTAGAAAACTCAGAAATTTCTTCAGGTTAAAATTGTTCATTTCAACAAGTCTATTAGATTCAATTTAAATTAATAGGTTACTGAATAAAAATGAAATTATCATTTCCTAGGCAATTAAATGAAAAAGGGAACAAAATTATTTTATAAAGTAATATACATTGAGTTTCTAGAACAGTGAAGGATTATTTGTCATCATGAAAACACTCTATAGAGTATGGTGCTGGTGGTGGTATCTGGATGCAGTTTGCTTAGAAATCATGATTATCTAGAAGATGTTTTGATTGTGTCTGAATGTGGCTTCTCTAATTCTGTAATATGTAGTTTAACAGGTTTACAGATATTTCAATTTTAAACATTTAAAAAATGACTGAAAATAGGGCTCCATCCTCCAAAGTTCTAACGAATGAAAGTGAAAAACATATATGTGAAGCATTGTTAAATTTTAAAAATTACCAAAATCAATATAAAGTATGAGGATGTCGTAATACCTGAAAGAATCGTATGAGCTTTAGTTTTTTTTGTTTTTATTTTTATTTTTATTTTTTTTGAGTAAGTGAAATCAGGCATGATGCTCATTTATGCTTAGTTTATAAAACGTCAATTTACAAAATAACATTCAAATAGCCTGCATGAACTATGTAAGCATAAGCCTTTGGATCTGCACTGAAATTCTTGAAGTATGTTTCCTAGCTGGGCTACTGGAAGGAAAGACATTTTCTTCTCATGCCTCAGGGGCTCTATCTATTTTTTTTTAATCTTTAATGAATGATTATTTATTTTTGAGAGAGAAAAAGAGAGACGGAGCATGAGTGGAGGAGGGGCAGAGAGATGGGGAGACGCAGAATCTGAAGCAGGCTCCAGGCTCTGAGCTGTCAGCACAGAGCCTGTCGCGGGGCTCGAACCCGTGACCTAACTGTGAGATCATGACCTGAGCCAAAGTCTGACGCTTTACCGACAGAGCCACCCAGGTGCCCCTCAGATGCTCTATCTATTAAATCTCTGCCTTGAAGAGTTGTCCTAAGGGTTAGAAATAATTTATACTAAGGACCTACATATAGTGTAGTGCTTATAAACTGTAGCTATTTTTTACTTCACATCAGGCTTTGTTGATATTTATAAAAACCAGTTTTCTAGATAATTTGATGAATGGAACTAAGACTAGTTATAAATATATGTTATTTAAAAATGTTTCTATTTATTATGGCGACTGTTAAAACCAAATACAAAGTTCTAGCACCAGCCAGGATATCTTATCTAACTTTGTTTCAGAGTTGTATTTATTAAGTTTCTGCAGCATATGATATGCACTTAGCTTTTTCTGTTTTTCAGATCCTTGGCCTGTGCTATTTTAGAAAAAAAATATTATTCTCTTCTGTATTTCCTGTTGGTTCCCTGAAGGGCGCAATTATTTTAATTATTGATCATTTATGGTTTAATAGGGGACCGTTTTATTCTAACTCCTAGGAATAAAACAACAACAAATGAGATGCATGTGAAATATCTCATAAATGTGTCTAACAAAGAAAACATACATCTTCAAATATGAATATGCATACAGAGCCTGGCTGGCTGCCAGAGCTTCTAACAAGTTGTTCTGTGCTTCAACTTCCTGTTGTAGTGGTTCCTGCAAATGGCAGCCCTTGGTCCATAGCTAGAGGTAATAGCACCCTGTAGAGTTTTGTGTCTAGGAAGAAGTGGACTTCTTTGTGCTACAGTGATTAAATATTTATCAGTTTGCCTTAAGCCTGGCACAAAGTAAGAGACTAGTTTGTATTTTTGTTTTGTTTTCAGGTAGGCCATTTCTACTCTTATTTATCTTGCCTTAATCAGAGAGTTCATTGTTTGTTGCAAAGCTTTAAATGGAAATACATCCATTGTGTGTACGCTTATGACCTAAAACAAATGAGGTAAAAATGTTTCTGAGCTGCAAGTGATAACTCGTCAGTATATTCATAAATCACACAATACAGTTTTGTATGTATGAAGAGGATATTTCAATCCACATGCACCTGTACATTTAAAAGTTGAAGAAACTACACAGAGCTAAGAATGTAGGTATTAATGTCTTTAGCATTATAAAGGGGACCATTCCATTGCCTTTTCTTTAGTGTTGGGCATAAGATTGTGATCCAATCAGTTTAAACAAGTATAAACATAGAGATGATCTTGTAGGTTGGATTTTGATTCAAAGAGCAAATTCTCGGGATTTGGGATATTGCACAATCTGTCCCATGAAAGAGAAAAAAATCCCCTTCTTGTGATTTTTATTATTTTTTTTTCCCTGAGAGCAGCACCCTGCTGGGAAGCTTATTTTATTCTCTTAGATTTCCTTCCTTCTATTTTTTTCTTCCTGACAGTGATGACTGGTTTACAAATAGAAATTTCCATCAACGAACACAGTCCCTTTTCCTTCTACTATTGATCTCAAGATTGTTCTGTGGTCCTGAAATATGAAACACCATTTTTTTTGTGGTAAAACTTGTGCTCCCCCAAATGTAAATGGATGAAACTCCTACCATTTATTATGGAAGCAAAAACATTTTCTTATTTGCTTTACAGATATTTTTCAAAGTAAAATACAGTACTGTTTGTAGCATCACATAAAAACTCATTTTAGATTTCCTCACAATAAATTGAAGAAGATAAAACAATCTGCTTCTTATATTAAACAGTGAAGTAAAAGCATGATTAAAAAAAACCTCTTCCACTTTTGTTAGGATATAAAAGTCTGTGATAGTTGCTAGCTTATTTAAAAAATTCTTTAAGTGAAACTTATGGTTGGCTATGAAATTTATTACAGAATAAAATAAAACAATATTGGAATTACATATCTAAATTAAATGATGAGCTATTTGGGCAAACTGACCAAGTTTTAATTTTTTAAGTATTTCCTATGGGCTCTTCAACGTTTTTTTTTTTTTTTTTTTATTTATTTATTTATTTTTGGGACAGAGAGAGACAGAGCATGAACGGGGGAGGGGCAGAGAGAGAGGGAGACACAGAATCGGAAACAGGCTCCAGGCTCCGAGCCATCAGCCCAGAGCCTGACACGGGGCTCGAACTCACGGACCGCGAGATCGTGACCTGGCTGAAGTCGGACGCTTAACCGACTGCGCCACCCAGGCGCCCCTCCTATGGGCTCTTGATGTCCATACATGTGTTTAATTTCCAGTGAACTCAAAATTCTGGAATTAGGCTCATTTGAGTATTACCTTGGGAAATACATTCATAGTCTGTCTAGTAATTTCTTTTATGTCCACATTATTTTAAATCAGGGAATAGATTTGCCACTGTGTATTATGGCCAGAGTACATTTATTCAGGCATTTCCTATTCCTAGCTTTTTTTTTTATATCATAGCATATAGCATCAGATAACTGATAGGGTCAACTATTAAAAAATTCCAATTCAGTGATAGAGCCTTGGCATTTATAGATTTAGCATTTATAGTTCTATGTCTCTCAGTTTCAGACATTTGTGAGAAATCTCAAAGGTGTGTAATACAGTTTGAAATTTGTAAGGATGGAAATTTGTGCTCTGATTTCAGTCATCGGCAACCTGTAAGTGAGCCCAGCTGACTACCCATTACCAACATCTCAATGTTGCAAATTAGAAATAGTTTGCAATTGTAAAGGCATTCAAATAATTATCATTTTTTATAATTTTTTTTTTATGTTTTGCAATTCTGGATATGTGAGTATGGGGCTCAGGAATTGGCATTTAGAGAGAACTACATACCCATACACAGACACACGTATCATGCTTTCATATTTAAATTTTGATAAAATATCTGTGTTCTGTAGTATCTAATTACCTTACTGTGTAGGGGAGAAAATGAAGTGTTGAATTCCTGATTAGCTAGGTCAGAGTAGGAAGACACCAACTATGTGTTTATTTTGTGCGATGACATTTCAGTTTTCCCATATGGCTTTGTCCTTTCTGTTTTCACTTCTTATTGATAGTTTTATTGTAGATACTTCACATATGTCATCTCATTGAATATGCTATTACAAAGAAAAAAAACTGTAACTGAAGTCGGGTCCAATTCTCAGTTATGTACAGGGCTATCCAAAAGAAGAATGGAAATTTCATTTAAGATTGCTGAATTTTTTAAGGAAAAATATTTTGTGTATCATCTGCCGGATATATCACAGGTCCTGTTTAATTTCTCTACTTGTCAATGAGAACCGTCCCTGAGATACATCATGAAATCTTTCTGTGGAAGAAATCACTTAACCCCAGCAGTGAGTGCCACGGATTATTTATTTTAAAATCACAACAACCACATTTCTATGCACATATATTGATCATGCTATAAACATTCTGACCAGAAAGCTGTAAAGAAAATAAAAAAAAAAAAGCACTTTCTTTTCCATATGGAAACATGACTGACCAGTGGAAACTAGAAACCTATCCACTAAGAATTTAGATGTAATGTAGATAGGTTTGGACTTAACAATGAGTGAGCAGTTATTTCTCACAAATTTCAGTAACATTGTCTTGACAGTGGTTCCTGGTGCCTCTGTGTTGCTAGGCAACTCAAAAGGGGATGGGGAATTTATACTCAAATTTACTTGTATATGTTAGGTTTTATACATATTATATTGAGAACATATTACACACATCATTACAGGCTGGTTGTACATTTGTATTCTGTCTTTTTTGTGAGCTTCTCAATAAATGCATGAAAGACACTCTACCTGCATCTTTTTTCACCCTTTTTTTGAAAATTAATGTAACCCTAATATATGTATTGGTTTTTTTTTTTTTAATTTTTAATGTGTATTTATTTCTGAGACAGAGACAGAACATGAATGGAGGAGGGCCAGAGAGAGAGGGAGACACAGAATCTGAAGCAGGCTCCAGGCTCTGAGCTGTCAGCACAGAGCCCGATGCAGGACTCAAACTCACAAACCGTGAGATCATGACCTGAGCCGAAGTTGGTCACTCAACCAACTGAGCCACCGAGGCACCCCCCCCTAATATATGTATTGTTATGCTTAACTGTTGTTGCTATGTGAAAGAAAATTTGTAGTCTTAAAAAAAACTTTTTAAACATTTATTCATTTTGGAGAGACAGAGACAGATCGTGAGCAGGAGTGGGGCAGAGAGAAAGTGAGATACAGAATCTGAAGCAGGCTCCAGTCTCTGAGCTGTCAGCAGAGAGCCCGATATGGGGCTCGAACCCATGAACCATGAAATCATGACTTGAGCCAAAGTTGGGCATTTGACAGACTGAGCCACCCAGGCACCTCCAAAATTTGTGAACTTTTTTGATGGAGGAGGGATAGTTTTTCTTTAATATAAGCTTTACTGTGGGTGTGTATGCAAGAAAGAATGAGAGAGAGAGAGAGAGAGAGAGAGAGAGAGAAGCAGCGTTTCTAAAACAAGAAATCTATGAAAGAAAGGAATAGTCTCTTAGTTCCACCTGATTCTTCTCCTTTAATGACAGTAATTAACAGATGCAGAAGAAAACTTCATAAACCCAGCGAATTAAAGGTCCAAACTGGGGATATTTGAACTAAAGACCAATCAACTTGGACTTTTTGAAAAATATGATGTCTAGGAAAATGGTGACATAATTTCAAGTGGGTCGGGGTATTATATTTGAAAAGGGGAGTGGTTTTGTGAAGCACATTTTAAGAGTTAATGTTATACCAATGCCACAAACCACAGAATGATATACCTATAACAAAAGAACTTTAAGGAATACTGCATAATGGATTGTGGTGGCTGAAACTGCTGAAAATTGATGATCTATATCAAAAGGATGGATTAGGGATCTTTGTGTGATTACACATCTGTAATATTGTGGGAAGGACCAGTAAGTAGAGCAAGGAATACCAGGGACTTTTATTTCAAGGCAGACTCTGAGGATTTGGGGTATATATCATTTTATTAGCTTAGTCCATTTCCAACTAGACAAATGGTCCAAATTTTTGAATGAAGATAGTTTCAGTGTATCACACCAAGATTATGGAACCACTCCTGGACAGTAGGCCAGAGTTTATATTCTCCATGTTAAAGGAATGCTAGATAGAATTTGATACATTCAGAGTCCAATATACTTTGAGTTCCTTACAGTAATTTGGATCAGTATTTAATTGAGTGCTTTTTGTTTATTTGTATTCCCATTTGATTGAACCTATGTAGTTCATTGTTGAAACTGAAGATTAAACTAAATATGAGTTCTGTATACTTTATGAAGATTATTTGTTTAAATTGCATTTATAATAGGAATCTAATACAGTATCTCATACAATCTTCTCTGTAGAAATTTAGAAATAATTAAAAAGCATCTTCATGGGTATAGTTTTTTGAGCAGAGAGAATGAAGTGCATATAAAAGTTTTTCACACTGAATTATATACAGTCAAAAGAAATTATTTAGTGGGTAGGAATTTTCACTGATATCATATGTCAGATTACATATTGTTTAACATAATTCTATTATACTTAGCATAATATTATATGTACTTGGGTACTTAAGATTTCTGTAGGAAGAAGTTGAGAGATATTGATATTAAATATATATATTAAGTATAGATATTAAGTATAGAAATTAAGTATAGAAGTCCCATGATTCCTCAGATTTGTCAATCTTCAGTGACACATTCAATTACTTAATGATCTGTGAAACTTAGAATTCATTATAATTGTATGGTTTCGCATATTTTTGTTATTTAATAATTTAAATTTGATTCTCTTTTAGATGAGGTTCTGGGCTTTATATTTTTCATGCTACTTTGAAGTTTTAAGTATTGAATCCAAATACTATTTTCCTTATTATATGCTTTTATCCTATTTTATTGTTTTTTCTTTTAATTACTCAATTTTCATGTCAATTATGACCAGTTTTCACATAAAAAACATTTATACGGTTTAATTTCTCTATATCAAACAAAATAAGAGCACAGTTAGTAGACATGGTATATGGTAATTTTTTTTTGTATGTATGGCTAAATATGAGCTTTTTCTTTACTGGTTTTAGATTTTTGACAGGTATATAGTCAAATCTTGCTTTTCTCTTTTCATTTATTCATTCTATTAATTTGTATATGAATTCACACTTTGCTAATAATATAAAAGTGAACAAAGTAGATAAGGCATTTGTCTTTATGTAGCTTGTAACTCTAACAAAGTAGAGAGCCAGCAAATAATTAATAATTAATTATATATATGGTTAAGTTCTCTGAAGGACATAAACAGGGCAGTGCAATAGAAGGTGTTGTGTCAGGTCGTTTTAGATGAAATGGTCAGAAAAGGCTGTTTGTGGAACTGACCATGCAGCTGAGACAAGAAGGATGAGGAAGAGACTGGCATGTCAAGAGTTGGGGAAATAAACTCATTGGGAAGAATAATAAACAAGTGGATAGGCACAATGGTAAGAAAGGGTTTGATGAATTCGAGAAATGCCCAGTGCAGCTTGAGTGAAGTAAGGGAGAGGAAAAATAATACGAGTCAAGGTTGAAACTTTAGACATGAGCTGACTCTCCAAGAGTTCATACCTGTGATAGAAAGTTCAGATTTTTCAATGTGTTTTAAGTAAATGAGCGAAGCAACTTTCTTAGAGAAAGAGCTTAAAGGGGTTAGTAAGGCAGTGATTTCAGTAATGGCTGATGGAATCATTAAGCCAGGGAGGATCGAATGACAGCAGGGTGGAGGTGATGGAGGAGACCAAAAACCCTGATGTGTCATGGGGCGCAAGAGTGAATTAGCTGAAAAGATGGGTGATGCAGATTCCAGGTCTAGGAAGGAGCTGTGATAGTTGGTGCCTGAGATAGACAGGCATAGAAGAAGTTGATGAAGAAGTCAACGACCTGAATGCTGGTTATGTCATAGGTATAGATTTTGCAGTTACGCAAGGAGAGGCAGGAAAGAAGCTGGTGAACCAGAAACCACGACTTTAATACATGACTGGAAGTGGTTTTATGAAAGTGTTGGGGGCTATAGTAGGTGATATAGCCTGATGATAGAAGCTTCAAATTATCTGAGTTTTAGGAGGGGTGGGAACTTATTTGGTAGTAGCAGAAAAAAGAACAAGGTCAACATGTAACCTGTTGCACATTCTTGAAGGGTTTTAGAAAATTAAGCTTCCAATTCACACTTATGATGATAGTGGCCATTTTTTTGCAAATAAAAACATGTCTCAGCACTCACTGACTCACACGCATGTGTATTTCTGGGCCATTTAGCAAGAACATATTTCTGTGAGAGCAGGGATCATGTTTGTTTTATGGACTGTGGATTTAGCAGGGACTAACATTGTCTGCTCAGTAAATATAGGTTTACTTAAGTAAATTGACTAAATTGTAAACTCAGTTTCTTATTTCTTGCTTTGATTTTAATTTGCAAATTAGGACCAACGTAATTTTCCTGTTTTCTGGCCTTATTTCTAATTCTTTTTCTTATATGCCATTATAGTATATGCTCATATTTTGAACACTTTCTAATTATTGCCAAGTTATAAATACTATTAATTAATATCCTGCTGATACTTCATAATATTCTATTAATTGGCATTTAACACATTTCTCACTAAACGTATTTCAGAACCTATTTATAGTTAGTGTTTGTTGACACTATTTCATCCTGGTTTCAATTTGTATGATCTAAATTATCAAGAAAAAATTCATAGAATTATCAGATTTCTCACAAACATTCAAAATCTTTATAAAACATCTGAGTTTTCAGACATTTTTGTTTTGGAAAAAATATACTGGAAAGAAAATTTTACTTTAATTGTTTTAATAAAAACTTCTATAGGTTATGATTTTACTGTTCTTTTTATGTAAAAACTGCTAAGGTTTCTTTTCTAGAATTTATTCTCAGTTTTTATGTTGGACCCTGAGGTTAGATTTGTGTAAATTCTTTTTCTCTCCATCCCTTCTTCTGTCTTCTGTCCATCCCTCGCTCCTTTCCTCATTCCTCCCTCTTTCTCTCCTTCCTTCCTTTTTCTTTTCTTTTCTATCTTTTCTTCTCTTTTCTTCCTTCCTTCCTTCCTTCCTTCCTTAATATATACATCTCACACATTTCATAAGAGAACAGGTGGGTAATTATTATTACACTATTCTATCTAATCCTTAAAATTAAAAAAAAAGATTTATTAACATTATCTCTTGTGCTTGGTGTACTATGATGATATAAATAAAACTCACTTATTTTGTGGAATTTTAATACTAATATTTTACCAAACTCATGAGTATTGGTGATTTTTTGACCTCTCATTAACTTTCAAATATTTTTAGTAATTTAATAGTAATTATACAATTTTAATCAATTTCCAGCTCCTATGCTAACTACATGGAGACTAACAAATTGTAGTTGAAGGAATAAATTACAGTATTTTTTTTTTTTTTGGAAAAGTTTTTCATTTACACTAAAGGTCTATAGATTGAGCCAAAGATGTCTCAATTCAGGGCAAGAATATATATATATATATATATATATATATATATATATATATATCTTTTTTTTTTTTGTATCTCTGCCTTTCTATATATTTACTTATCTACCTATTAACTCTAGTATTATTTTTTGTTTGGGAAGATATTTTCAGATGTTCCCTCTTTTTATACTTCTTGTTCAGAACTCACTGACATTTATTGTATTTTTAAAGAAAATGTGTGTAAGTATGATACAATTATCCTAGTTTTTGGCAATAAAAAACTTAGAACTCTAAGACTAGAAAGTTCCATCAGTGTCTCTGATGGCAAAGCCTACTGTTAGGCATTCATTGTAAGGGTTAGATCAGTGTTAAATAAATCTACAATCTTTTTTTTTTTTTTTTTTTTTTTTTTATTTTTGGGACAGAGAGAGACAGAGCATGAACAGGGGAGGGGCAGAGAGAGAGGGAGACACAGAATCGGAAACAGGCTCCAGGCTCCGAGCCATCAGCCCAGAGCCTGACGCGGGGCTCGAACTCACGGACCGCGAGATCGTGACCTGGCTGAAGTCGGACGCTTAACCGACTGCGCCACCCAGGTGCCCCAATAAATCTACAATCAAATAAATAACATTGGCAGCAAATATCCCAGGCTAGATAAGAACCAACTTGTAAAATCTTTGAAATGGGATTTCAATTACTGAGAACTAGAAACATGTCATTTGTAGTTATTACCACATACAGGAAATGGTGTTGTTCTCTGCATTACATTTAAGTAGAATTTTAATGTGATATTTTAAACTGCTTTCCGATAGAGTTTGGTATCTTTTTACCACTTATGTCAATAAATATTTTAAGGAAGAAATGAGTGATAATCTTAACTTTATTGACTTAGACATACTTGTCTGGATCTTAGAGGTCAAGCATTAGGCAGTGAGATCTCTCATGTCTCCTCTGTATTCCTGATCTCGGTGACTAGTTTCTTTCACCCAGCTACCCACATCACAAGCCACTCCATGCTGTCCTCTTTCAGTTACCATCCAGATCAGCCACCATGTCCTGTGGGTATTGCCTCTGACATCTTTTTTTTTTTTTAATATTTTTATTTATTTTTGAGAGACAGAGAGAGACAGAGCGCGAGCAGCAGAGGTGAGGAGAGAGAGGGAAACACAAGGTCCGAAGCAGGCTCCAGGCTCCGAGCTGTCAGCACAGAGCCTGATGCGGGGCTTTGAACTCGGGAACCTCGAGATCATGACTTGAGCCGAAGTCAGACGTCCAACCAACTGAGCCACCCAGGCACCCCTCTGAACTCTTTTTTAAATCCATCTGCTTCTTTCTAGTCCTACAGCCAGTACCTTCCTTCAGAATCTAGGTATTTATTCCCTCGATTTCCCGCATGGCTTCTTCTGTTAGTCACCTGCCACCCTCTCCTTGCTCCTCCCTTTCTCCTATCACTCTTGCTTCATACCCCGCCTAGGGATTCCAAGAACTCCAATCTAAAGTTTCTATGGAAACTTCTGATAAGGCATCCCTTTATAATCTGGTGCTTGCTCATCAGGTCAATCTAAGCCTTGACACGTCTCCTGCTGACACCCTGTCCTGGAATGCTGAACTCTTTGCACTTATTGGGCGGTGAACTGGCCATGTGCTTTCTCTGCTGCCTCTCTTCTCCTAAACTGTCTGGTATTTGCTTTCAGAATTTGTCCTCACCTTTTATGAATTTCCTAAAAATTTTACTGAAATTTGAATCCCTCAACAGTCACTACTTTGGACTGTAGGGGTCTTTGTATTTCTATCATTTACCACATGATATTGCCACTGAAGGCTTTATGTGTGTGTTTCCCATCATGGGCCTGATAGCTGTGCAGAGGGGCTTAGGGGAAGCAATCTGGTGAAAACGGGCCAAGGAGACTTGTCTATAAGAGCAGACCAATATTTTATTTATTTATTTATTTATATTGGCAGACCAATATTTTACTTAGATTATATTTATTTCTTATGGTTTTTAGGGAGGCTCAGAGAGATTACTGGGGAAAGGTGGAGTATGAGGGATTCTAGGCCCCTCTTCGTACCACTGTTTCTGTTTCTTACACTGTGGAGTGAGCTCCTGGAAATAGGGACATTGTCTATCATCTGTGTCCCCTGTGTACCTTGTTATTTGGCAAATAGATTGTATGCTGGGTACATAGTAGGCTCTTAATAAATATTAACTGAATTGGGATTCTGGATGATATTCATGTACCCATGTTAAACGGCTTCCATAAAGTGATTCTTCTGTGGTATTGAAATCTATTTAAAATGCAAAGGAAACATTTTCTTTTCCCAAAGGAAGCTTCTGATCCATGGGGTTTGATCGAGATGTGTGGGCTCAGATGGGATTAAACCAAACCATTGCCATGTGCACGTAAATATCACAATGCTAGCTCGTCTAGCATTCTATTCACTAATGGAGATTTAGTAAAGGAACCTCTTTGGCCAGTGCTCTTCTGATGAAAGAATAAGTTAGAAATATTAAAAACATGCTTTCTCCATCTTAGGCTGCCATTTTTCCCTCGGAGCTGCTGCACATCAGGCATACCTCAACTGCCTTTTTGAAATACGAGAATACAAACGCATTGTCAGTAAAACGGTCTGTGTTGATTAGTTTCTCTTTGGGGTGCAGTTGATTCATCAGCTGATGGAGATGCTGCTGGTGTTTCATGCAACCTGCTATGGTATGCAGGCTTTATTGGCTTCCTGGCAGCGACTCTGACACGAACTGTCAGATTTTATGGGCGGTTTTAAACCTAGTGAAATACCTCCTCGAGAAACTTCCTTCGCCGTTTTAGTATCAGTACGGTGTGAATGAAGAGAACAAACATTCACAACACAGGATAGCTCAGGACTGAAATTTGCGAGATGATGACAATATGCTTATTTTGCTCTTGCACATAGTGTCATTAACTGCACCATGGGACATTGATGTTGCCTCAGAGGCTGGTATTAATCTTTGTGTCAAAGCTTGCAGAAACCCTGCATGCATTCACTGATGTAAGTGTTGCTGTCCACCTTTTTGATCTTAAGATTACTCCTTTGGGATATAAGGTCATGTAAGGCTGCTGAACTTAAAAAACAAAAACAAAAACAAAAACAAAACACTAAGGTTAGTAAAAGTAAGAGATGTTCATTTTCTCCCAGTACTGAAAAGGAAGAGTACAAAGCCACACAGGAGACAAGAGTTCTATCACTGTCGGGTAATTTACATACATTATCCAATTTAATCATAACCCTGGGAGAGTTGAAATATTGTCAGTCCTATTATACCAATGAAAGACTGAAAGGTTTGCTGGTATTTGATCCCACGTCTACAAGAATCCAAAGATACATCCTTAATTAGTACTTTAAAGACTCGGCTGTCAAAGCTCTTGTTTTACTAAATTTTAATTCTTTGTTAAACCTAGATGCAAAGAAAACATGCAACAGAACAAAAAAATAACTAAACCCTATTTCCATAAGGAAAGAAATGTTGGCAAAAATGTATGTTGAAGAGTATAATCCTTTCATTTTTTTTTCTACCTCTTTAAATATTCCTGAAATGGTGATATAGTCAGCATCTGTGTATTGGCCAGGAACTTTGGCAGGATGGGAGATTACTTTTTGGATAGAATCACTTGTAGGAATTTTCCAAATGATTCACACAGAATCAACTTAATCTTCTGGAAAACATTTTAGGGACCACAAACACATATTGTACCCAGGATGTAGTGTGTTTATCATAGTGTGGTCTGTGATTTCTCTTTTAGCATGCAAAATCCAAAGACCTAGACAGAAAAGGCTGATTTTAGCACTTTCACTATAAAACAAATACTTTCCTACAAGAGAGTGTCTTCATTCATATTAAACATACTAGTATCTGTACCATCTACAGTGAAAAAAACATCAAGCCATTGGGGTCTTACTTGGTGGTGATGGGGAACTAATCCTCTACCTTCAGGGTCTTTGGAGAGGATAGATGGTAACTGTTTAGTCCAATAGAGACTCGCTAAGTATAAAAAAAATATTTATAAAATGCTTCAGCCACCTAGAAATGTTAATTATCTTCCCACCCAGACCACAGTCTCTTTAATATTCAGGAATTCTCTCTCTTTTTGTTCTTCCAAACATTTTGGAATTAGGGCTCAGATTCTTTAAAATCTGGCTATTGTGATTATTTTTTCAAAAACCTCAAAATTTTGACAAATATTTCACATTTTCTTCTAATTAAACTAGTTATTTTAAAAAAGTAAAAATGTGCTTAAACCAAAAATCTGGGCTGAAAATAGACATTAAAATGAGTCTTCAGAAAAATGAAGAAATAGTTTTTTTGAAAAAGTGTGAAGTCATTAATTAAATATTTGACCTCTTGTGGCTTCTCAAATGTCCATTTTCAAAAAGATAGAAGCAGTTAGAAGGAAAAGATATGAAAGTAGATTCAGGGCAAGAGGAGAAAAGTTATTTAAATTGCCTTGATAGATGTTCATAGATTGCAAATGAGCACTTCTTATAATTTAAACCCTTGAATATGATATCTAGGCACAGAGTGACTCCTTATATATACAACACAATTCTTACTGGCTACCAGCTGTGTTCTTATTTCAGAAGATGACCTTCCCTATAAGTTTTATATGGAACTCATAAAATGCACGGCTCTGGAGAACGATTATCATGACAGGGAGTGTGCTTTCTTGATTATACGGTGGGGTACTGTTTCCTACCTCTGTTTTTGAAGGATATTAAAGGTAAGATTAAAAAATGTTCCAGTTGTTCTGGTTGCCTGATTGTAACAGTGGAGGACACAAAATTGATTCCAGCTTATGGCTCAGTGTTTCAGTCATTCAGCAGCACCTGTTGGCCAGCAGCTGTTGGAGATTATTGCAGGTTGCTTTTGTCAGAAACAGTGTGGCAACAATAATAAATCAGATTTAAACTGGTTACTGAAGGGGTTTGTTTAAAAGATTTAAAAGATTTTTTTTTTAATAGCCAAAGACGTTAATTCTGAGCGGTGAGCCAGAATGAACCTGCATGTATCTTGGTACCAATTCATATTTTCTAAATCCGGGTACTGATCACATAGGCACTGAAGCCAGGACAGTTTTCTTCCAGAAATACAGCAACATTGAGAGCCTCCCTTACCAAACAGGCTTGAAAAGATGGGAAGGGTACAATATTTCTTTAGTTTTTTTTTTTCCTCTCTCTCTTGTTCAGGTAAAATGGAGGCTATAATTCTGATAATTAGAATTTCATATGGCAAATGTTCACATACACAGTGGATTTGAGGAAATCAATTTTCACTAATCTAGAAAATTCTCTTCTCCAGAGAGAAGAGATTTAAAAACTTTCACGATCTATTTAAATTCAACGTGTCTTTCTCTTTTTTTGAATAGGGAAAAGTGACTCTAAGGTCATAATGTGGAATTGATTTCTTTCTGCCTAGTATATTATGATATTTCACATTAAAGCACACTAGATAGAAACATTCACGGGTGAATAGGGAGGAGGGAAATGCAGTTTTTTACTTTATTATTTTTCATGGTAATACATACATTATACAGTCCATCCTTCCTGATTGTCTAAATATGTGTTTTCCCTGAGGTAAAATCTCAAAAAAATTCAGATGTTTTGGGGTTCTGTTGAGGAGGTGAATGATCTGGAATCAGAGCAAGCATTATGTGCATTTTATTTAATATAGTTCTTTCCTGTACCTTTTACCTATACATACATATATATCCGTATCCCTATATATTCAAGTATTCATTTTATATTCATATTTTACTTCTGGCCCACCTTGCTCATGGTACTTTGTAAACCTCTTTGCTCTTCTTTTTAACTCCCTCTTATTCTTTCTTTTTATCCTTCACTTAATAGAGCCTTCAGCTATTAAGGCATATAGGTCTGTTTTCTGAAGAGTAACTGAAATTAGCCACATACATAATTTTGGTGGCATCTTGGTAGGCACAGGTTATTTACAACATCAAGTCCCTGCTCTTATGGTAATGGGAGTAGGAAATGCTACACAAGCTTCTCACGAGAAGTCTTTCTATTTGGTAGCCTTGAACCAACCTCTATCCCCTTTACACATTTATGAAATTACTGTGACTTGTCTTTTATGTCTTCTCAAGTATTCAAACAATTAGATTAGATTCACCTAATGGAGAAGAGTTGCATTCTGTGCACAGGTGGCTTGTCCATCACTGAGTCTTTCCAAGCATCAAGGGTGTCACTAGTGTGGCTGACATCAAGACTGAGTAAAGAAAAGCCGTTCACAGAGATTATTACTAAAATTTCCTATTCTAAGAGCACCTGTGTCTCCTCGAGCTGCTTACTCTAGGACTTTCAGGGTCAGTAGAAATGCTTTTCAACAAATTCAGTTCCTTTTTAAAATAGGTTTTAGGGGGCACCTAGGTGGCTCAGTCAGTTGAGTGTCTGACTTCGGCTCAAGTCATGATCTTCTGGATCGTGAGTTTGAGCCCCGCATCGGGCTCTGTGCTGACAGCTCAGAGCCTGGAGCCTGCTTCGGATTCTGCGTCTCCCTCTCTCTCTGCTCCTCCCCTGCTTGTGCTCTCCCCCTCTCTCTCTCTTTCTCTCTCTCAAAATAAAGAAACATTAAATACAATTTTAAATATTTTTTGGTATTTTTGTTACATGTGCCTGGTAATTTATTTTAAGTGGTAAAGGGAGAAAGATGATGAGTAGATGGAATTCTAAGTGTGCTAAGACTCTTTTACCATTCTACTTTTTTTTTCCCATAATTTTATCTGTTAATCTACAACAATTATAAAAACAATAGGTTTAGCATTGTTGAATTCACACAATTTATTAAAAGGGGACAAATGAGGCACTAGATTCCTCTACCAATGCTTATATTCTTCACCCTTTGGCCTCTCCTGCCCAGAATCCACTTGTTAGCTCTCAAGATTAATTTTAGTCATTTCATGTAATTACATACTGTACCTTGTCTTTCTGCAAAGCAAAGATAATAGTGTAGTTCAAAACCAAGCCTTCCACAGCCCTGAGGGAATATGTTTTTTATTATTTTTCAGCAAGAACACTTAAAATTTGTTTAGCTATATTTTGCACTTCCTTGCATTCTTAAACACAGAATATAGATAATAATTTTACCATTTTTGTGACTCATTCACTATTATAGTTTTGATTTGAATACAATGATAACATTACACCTGTTAGTTTATTCAGAATGGTGTGCCTCTATCTACAAATAATCCCAACTCCTTTAGTGTCATCATCTTTGTTTCTTCAAAACTGCTTTAATTTGGAATTAAAACAATTAAAATTGCTGTAATTATGAAGGAAAAAAAAAGGATTCTCCTGTGGATAGATTACACATTTATTTTGGACATTAAGAAGACCCTTTGTTCGTTTGTTTTTGGAATACTTCCTGTTTCTTGACTATTTACTGGAAATAACCAGTTATCATTTGTACATGTCTCTGAGTTACTACAGTTTCATTAGAGATAATGGGTTTTTGTCCTAGTAGAAAGATACAATGCAAATAATGCTTGCTGACAGAAGGACAAGAATATATTGTATTGGTTTTGTTGTTATTGGTCATCGAGGTGATAGCTTGCAAAGAATAAGTAAATGTTCCATTAACAAAGTTATGTATTTTACATATTAAATGAATTAAATGACAATGAAAGAAAATCATTTTCAAGCCTGTTGTCCTTGGGCCTCACTATTTTTTTTTTTTTTGCCTATGGAATATAGATTTGGAGAATTTATTTAGAATCAGTGCTACCTACACTATTTATATATGATAAATTATAAAATGTTTCCCTTAAATAGGAAAGTGTTGTAATGTTCCTTTCCCCTTCAATGTAAGCATAGCACACTCATTCTTTAAAGACTGGCTGGGTGGCTGAGTGGCTCGGTCGGTTAAGCGTCCAACTTCAGCTCAGGTCATGATCTCAGGATCTGTGAGTTTGAGCCCTGCGTTGGGCTCTGTGCTGTCAGTTCAGAGCCTGGAGCCTTCTTCGGATTCTCTGTCTCTCTCTCTCTCTCTCTCTCTCTCTCTCTCTCTCTGCCCCTCCCCCACGTACGCTCTCTCAAAATATGAATAAACATTAAAAAAATTTTTTTGAAAAGACTGGCAAATTCCCATTTCTTCTTGAATTATTATCTATGGCCATCAAGCTATGGGATGAAATTCACTTTTAAAGATTAAAGCTAATATGGCCAAATGTTACTGGTCTCTCAACTTTGCTCTATGACTGACATTTAATTAAAAAAAACTTTTAATAAATAGAAAAATATGATAGCAAATGACTAGGTAGCTATTAAGGTAGTCAGGAAAGATTCAGTAAAAGAGCCCAAAATTTCATGTTGTAAAGGCCAAAAGAATGCTGGTATGACGGGAGCATAGAAGGTATGGGTTAGAGAAATAGAATGTCCCTATTCTAGAAAACAAATTGTAAGAAATGTGGACAGGTGCTAGAGCATGTAGGGCTTTGTAAACCAGGAGAGACATTTGGATTTTATTCTAGATAAGAGTTTTAAGTAGTGATGTGGCATGCTTCTCACTTATATTTTAGAAAAATTTCTTTGACTGCCACATGGATAAGTTATTATTGGGGTACAAGATCAGAGTTAGGAAGAATAAGCTGTAGGAACCCAGGTGTGATGGTGGCTCACACAGAGTGGAATTCATGGAAATGAGAAAAAGCAGACATGTATTGAATAGTTTAGCAGGTGAAATCATAGCACTTACTGGTGAATTGAAGGGAAGTGATAAGGGGAAGAGGAGAAAGTTAAGGTAGTTCGGGAAGGAGAATTAAGGATAGTTCCTAGATTTTGGTCTTGAGCAGTTATGTGGATGGTGATGTCATTGAATATGCTAGAATAGATTGGGAGAAGAATAAGATTTTTAGGGAGAAAAGGCCAGAAAATGAAGAATTCTGCTTTAGCTATATTGAATATGAGACAGCTTTTAGGCATCTAAATAGAGCAGAGTCCTTGAGAAGTTGGGAGAAATTGTGATATAGATTTTATAGACCACATGTGTAGAACTTGGCCTTTGATAAGAAGTACACGGTTTCACCCCTGGAAACCGGAGGGAAAGTAGTGTCTGGGACAGATGCTTATAGGCTGGTCTATTGGTGTTGTGAACATGAGAGAATTTCTGTCTCATTGCTTCTAGTTTCCTGAAAGAATATGAGGCAAGGCCAATGGAAGGAAGGTAGAGGAGAGGGATATCTTGTACATCTGAATAAGAAGAAAATGTGGATACCTCCTTTATGCGTTGTCCAGTTATCTTACATTTGGATACTGTGTACTTTGTACACTGGCCTGGACAACCCAGCAAAACCTGGGCTGTATTTATCCCCTGCACTTTACCATTTCGGTGGGCAGGCCCAGTTCTAGGTTCGACCTTTTATGGTCCATTATTCATTAATGCACAAATATTTGTTGAGTGTCAACTTAGTACCAGAAATTCCACTTAATCATTCTGACCTTGAGTTTTTCATCACTCCATCATCCAGATCTCAGCTGCATCAGAAGAATCCATATATAATTGCTACCTGCAGATAGCCCATTAGTAATACTGAGATTCTCTAAAGTTATGTTTTCTAAGTGTAAAGCAGAAGAAGAGTGCCCTTAGTCCTGGGCACACTTACTAGGTATTTGGTCACGGAGGAATTATTTAACCTCCCATCTTTAAAAAACAAAGAGCACAGGGGTGCCTGGGTGGCTCGGTTGGTTAAGCGTCTGACTTCAGCTCAGGTCATGATCTCACGGTTTGTGAGTTTGAGCCCCGCATAGGGCTCTGTGCTGACAGCTCAGAGCCTGGACTCTGCTTTGAATTTTGTGTCTCCCTCTCTCTCTGCCCCTCCCTTGCTCACAGTCTGTCTCTGTCTCTCTCAAAACTAAATAAACATTAAAACATTTTTTTAATTAAAATAAAAAAAAACAAGGAACACAAAACTCTAGCTAATAATGTAGGTCACACAATTATGACAAAGTAAGGATGTAAGGCTTATGAAATAATAAGCATTCAATATTGTCATTAGACTCTAACCAACCATGAGTTATTTATTATCAGTATTATATTCTGTTGGGGAGAATAATCAAGCCACAGTTGTTTGAAATATAACTCAGGAATCCATTCAAATAAGAAATTAAATAGAATTTACTCCAAAGTCACCAATTAATGCTTTTTACAATAACTGAGATCATCAATACTGAACTCCATATATATCATTTGTAAACATGTAAATATGTAAACATATTAACTAAAGGATACATTCATACATCCCAATTTAGAGTTTAAAAAATGTGTGGGTGATTACAAATCAAAAACACAGATGTTAAGGAGAAGTTAACTTGATCTTATCAAATCTTCAGGGATCCCACTCCCCCCATCCCCCGCCCCCCACCTGCTTAAAAACACATATAAAATTTTAGGCTGATTAGAATTATCAGTGTCTTTGCTCTGATATCATCAAAGTCATGTGTCCAATCTACTAAGAATAACTAGTGATAAATGGGAGCATCATAGGAGAGCCAGAAAAGGGACCTCATTTATGTATCCCCAAAAAAGGAAGTAAACAGCACCTAAATTGATATTTGCTTCTTCCCACAGTTTATTTGCGTTCTAGATTGTTAATGTATTTTTAAAAATATATTGCTTAATTTAACAGTATCCAGAAGTATTTTACCATGAAAAGCATTAAACATTTTAAATATGTGGAGCACCTGGGTGGTTCATTTGGTAAGTGTCTGACTTCGACTCAGGTCATGATCTCACAGTTTGTGAGTTTGATGGCTGCGTCAGGCTCTGTGCTGACAACTCAGAGCTTGAATCCTGCTTTGGATTCTATGTCTCCCTCTCTCTTTGCCCCTCCCCCTGCTTGTGCTCTGTCTTTCTCAAAAATAAATATTTATTTGAAAAAATAGATACATAATGTTAAAAAACATTTTAAATATATAATATGAAACACATCGTCTTCGATAATTATTTTTATTCATCATATTCTAGTCAACTCTAATTTTATTAAGAAATTTAATACTATAACATTCTGGAAATTGAAACTTGTTCTTTATTTTTACATTTTTGGTATAGTTGTCAAAGGAAGATATTACTTTTAATAAATCCAGTATTCCTTATTGTTTTTAACCAAAGCATTTCTTTTAATGTAGTCTGCACAAAGAAATGGAAATAATGCCTAACAATACAGCTTTTTAACATGCAGGGTTGTTTATGCATCTTGGGTTTGCTTAGTTTTGCAATTGTGTGCTTTTAAAAATTGTCATCTGTGTATCGGATTCTAGCTTTTGACTGTAGTGGAAATTTGCATTGGAGACAATGGGAACTGTGATGTGCAATATATTATAACCTTGCATCCAATGGAGCTGAGAAAACCCACCACTCTTGTCTGTGCTGCAGTCAGCAGGACATCTTCTTTTCGTTTGTTTAGAAGAACCAGGTCCTATCATCTGCATGGCATATAGTATTGGACAGAAAAATTTTCTTTTGCTCATGGTAGCTTAAATGCTGAATGCCATGAAACTTTTGTCTAGCTGAAGAACAGTATAAAGTATCATCTATGACAATGGTAACAGCAAAACCAAATAAAATTTAAAACTATTATGCATAATAGGCGAAGAACCATTTTCTGAATACTAAATGGAGCCAAAAATGTCTCTATGATTAGATTACACATAAAAACACTTAAATAACATGTATATAGTATGAACCACTTTGGAAAACACTTTGGCATTATCTACTGAAGTTAATATATGCATACTCTTTGATGCTGTAATTCAACTTGTAGGCATATACCCAAGACAGATGTATGCACCTGTGCACCAAATACACATCCAAGAATACTCCTAGCAGCACAATTGAATCTAAAGCATGGAACTAACCAATGGCATCAATATTAGCGTGATAAAATATTTTGAGATATAGTCAGAAAAGGAATACCATAAAGCAGTAAAAATGAAAAACAGCTAGTACACCTGACACCATGAATAAATCCTCAAACATATTATTGAGCAAAAGAAATTTGACGAAAAAGAGTACATACTGCATGATTCTATTTGTAGAACATTAAAAAATAGATGCAAGTTAACTATCATGTTAGAAGTCAGGATAATAGTTATCTTTGGGGAAGGTGGAAATAGGAATTGAGAGAGTGGATTCTTGAGTACGGGAAATATTTTCTCTTGACCTGGATAGTGGTAATACATGTTTTTATTTATGATAATACATTAATAACATGATAATATATTAATATTTTATTTGTGATAATTGAAATTATACAAAGAAAAATGTGTTTTTCTCTGTATATTATACATACAAAATACATGGCATGTTTAACATATGTAACGTACCTATTATATACATAATACATATAATATGTTAGTATTTAACATATACCAATTTTTAAATATTTTAAAAAGAAAAAAATTTCTCAGGAAATAAAAAATACTCCATTTCTTCTTCACTAGAGGTAAGTAAATCAATTATGTATGAGTCATGTATGGAGTATTTATGTATATGTTAAAATAAGCTATGTTCCATTTAGACTTTCTTATGGATTACAAAACAGAACTTAATTACGTTTTATTTAGTCACTTTAGGAATTAAAATGGAAACTTCTCTTCCTGAAATGTCTTCAAGTGTATTAACTGTAGGCAATTTTAACATAATTTAACATTTATTTTAAGGATTCTATTACTCAGGTCTGTTGAATTTTCCTTTGTTTTCATTGAGTTCAACAATTCATTTCAATTTTAAGTTAAATCATTTTATTTTACTCTTTCTCTGTGTGAGGCACTATGGTTTTTATATAATAAATGATTCTAATATGGCCTCCCAGGTAGAAAATTTTGTACATAAGAGTACGATTGATTGTAGTGAGTGAATACATAGGTAAATCTATAGATTACGTACCTAGCACTCAGAAAGTACATTATGGAAGGTAGAAGACTGGCACCTGGCAACTGAACTTGGTAATATAAAGTCTAGCAAAATTTTAATATTCAAATATGTAATGCATTACTTTTTAAAGACTATTTTTCATAATCCCTTGGGACACATTATCTAGGAGGATGATAAAGGTGATACTAATAGCTGCCATTTACTTGGAATATGCCATGTGCCAGCACCTGCTGCCACAGTTGATAATAAATTTGCTACCTATATTTCTAGAAAGAGTTGAAGAATTGTTTTCTGCCTTAAAATGGATGAAACCATTATTTCCCCGATTAAGGAGAAAATCAGCCATTTTAGAAGCACACTATCCTTTGATGGCTATTACGTGACATATTTAAAGATGCTCTTAAAAAGTTCACATCAAGGGGAGATAAAAGCAAATAAATACCTTAGATCTTGGAGATCTAAATATATACATGGAAGTAACTAATATTCTGAAACTGTAAGTTTTGTTTCTCATGGAATCTCTTTTCATTATGTGATTTGAAAAATTTTAGGGGATTTTCCTGTCCACTTTGTATGGAGAAAAAATAGATTGGGAATATCTGTTTGTCAAATCTAGTTGCCTTAATACAAGAATGAAAAGGAGGAGATGTGTTGCACATTGTAAAATCTTGTTGCTACTTCAAGTTAGAATTGGTTGTGTAACAATAGTGTCTGAACAAGAGATTTTCTTTTAGGAAACAAAAATGAAGTATCTCAGAAAAGGAATTATTGAAAGAAAGCACATGATGATCTTTTATATTGCTTTAAGAAGCATAGGTAGTAACTCTAAGGGAGTTGAAACATGTCAGGAAATTAATCTTAAAATTAAATTAAACAAAAGAGTTAAACAGTATTAAAAAGCTTGAAATGAAATGAAATGAAATACATTTATCTACCTATCCTAATTCCCACCCAGTCATGTTCCTTTTAGGTGTGTAATATTAATATGTTTTACTATTTCTTCAGATATTTTACTGATAGGCTTTTATTCACATTTCTCAATTTGTCAGTTTTAGATACCATCAAATGACACTCTGTTTTTATAAATTACAGTTTAGTTTTCTTACACCTGATCTTCCTTGACTATCCTCCTAATGTAGGTACATCACAATTGTATTTAAAATTGGTATTTACATCTTATGATATAAATAAAAAATAATCTCTCAAGATAGGACATGGATAGCTCTCAAGACAGCAAGAATAGATATTTTAACACTGAACAATATTTATATTTCTTGAGTTTCCAATTATTCTTGTACTTCTTGTACTATTCATCATCGTCATATTGTTCTCCCCCAAACATATTTCAGTATATTGGTTGTTCTAAATAGCCCTACTTTTTTTAGATCTCTCTGCCCAAAGTCCTTTGTGTTTTGCCTGAACTTGGAGTATTGTTGCCTAGGCTTACTGTACTGTTTACTTACATTTAAATCACACCTTCCTCTTTTTTGGCTTATTTTTTCATTTTGTTGGAGCACATCCTCAAGTGTTTTCTTAAGAAGTGTTGCATGGGCAATAAGCTTTCTGAATTTTGTTGTTTTTTTTTTTTTTTTTTAAGTTGAAATAATTATATAAAATGGTACTCACTTTTGGTCTATCTACTTATTCAAGTTTGGGTAATTTTTCTATGTGTGTGTAGTTTTTAATATACATTCTTCTGTCTCCATTCTGTCTTTTTGAAGGTCCTCTTCATCCAATTTGGCCTTCATGTATTGATGATCTATGTCTTCTTTCCCCTTCTAATTTTAATCTGTTTTTCTTTTGTTTCTCTTTTATAGGCAATGTCTTCAACTCTGTCTTCCAAAAGTTGTATTAAAACTTTATTTCAGAAATATTTGTAATATTAATTTTTTATGTTACTCTATTCTTTTTCTCTTTTTGAATTTCCCCAAGAATAGTAATGAGAGGTTTCTTTCTTTTTTTAAAAAAATGTTATTATAAGTCCTTTGTATAATCTTTTGTCTTCCAGATTTTTCTCGTTTAATCTTGATTCTTCTTTTTTATGAGATACTCTTCACTAAAAAAAAGAATCTGCATTCTTTATTCTCTATTAATATTTCACTGTGGGCCTCAAATAACTTGATTAAGGAGCTGGCTGAGATGATTGATGGCCCTGAGTGTGAGGCAGAGAAATAGGTTGACTGAGGACAGGCACTTGTTTTGCTAGGGAAGTGTCAAATACAAGAATGTGTGGATTTTCCCTCTCTGGGATCGTGTAGTTTCTCTAGAGAGGTAACTTCCATACTTTTCCCTCAGGGAGAGATGGTCACAAGTATTTGGGCCACGGCTGTTCTGGGCCACAAACAGAAGAAGTATTCACCTATGTAGAATTTTTTTAATTCTTTTTGTCAAATTATGTCTCTGAATAGAATCACATCTTATGAATAACTTAAAATTTGTTTTAATATTTATTTTTGAGAGAGACCAACAGAGTGCGAGCAGGGAAGGGACAGAGAGAGAGGGACACACAGAATGTGAAGCAGGCTCCAGGCTCCGAGCTGTCAGCACAGAGCCCAATGTGGGGCTTGAACCCACAAGCCATGAGATCATGACCTGAGCTGAAGCCAGATGCTTAACTGACTGAGCCACCCTGGGGCCTCACATTTTATGAATAACTTTGATTTCACACAAGTGATCCATTGAAGAAAACTTCACAATTTTAATTTCCCAGTAACTCTCTGAGGTTTTGCCATTTTGGATTTGCATTTCAATGGATAGTAGGCTTAAATCTCAGAGTTTGAGAAAAATCCCAGTTTTTGAATTATAGACCATGTGATTATGTGAAGTCCTGGTTGCTAAATGGCAATATCTCATAAATCGAACAAAATGTTGAATTGTTGAATTTAGCATGTTATATGACTTATAATTTCATCTATGAATCGACTACTCTTCTATGTTGACTTGCCTTTGTACAAAAGTCAAAACAGTTTTGGAAAGGCAAATTATTCAGATGCTGAAATTACGTTGTCATTGGTTTCAAGTAGATTATAGACTGGTAGAATTAGATATCAGCTTTACTTAACATAGCTTATTTCTTGAACTTATACAGAAAGCACACATAATTCTGGAAGTAAATATGTTTGAGTGCTGAGAAACTCTCTTCTGTTATTTTTTTCTCCATTTGGTACAAACACACATATATGTGTATATATATATAGTGTAGTTAGTTCTGTACCCACAAGAATTAGCAGCAGCTTTGGAAAGAAAAGGTAAGAGAGAGAATGCCCTGAGCATCCCTTTGAATAGCTCAGGCAAGAACAGGTGTTATTATCCCAGGAGGAAACTGTAGGTGACTTTTGTGTAATTGGAAGTGTGTCCTGTCCCGATAAGAACTTGTGGATAAGGAAACAAGAGACTAGTAAATAGCCAAAGGGAAGAAAGAAAAGCTTCCTGTGTTCCTCCACTTAAATATATATCTTTTCTCTAGGGACTGTAGGTTTTACAAAGAGACGAGGACTAATTTGGGATGCTACTTACCTCTGTTTCCAAAAGAAAAAGTTTCCTCTAGAATGTGGCTTTAAGTAGGCCATGGACCAAAAATAGGCCATAAGGCATGCCAGACAACGTTATGAACTTCAAGGTTCCAGGAAATTTCATCCATTGGAGAGTTCCTTAGTGCTTTAAACAGTATTAGAAAGGAAACAGCAGTAAAAATTAAACATGCTAGTAAAAATCTCTCCTGCAAGTAATTATGGGGGGGGGGGGGTTGAGCCTAAGTAGTTCTGCTATTGTTGTTTTGTTGGGTGGATGGTTTGCTCTGGCTATTTTCTTCTCGATGTTTAGGATATAAATAAAATTTTGTAACGCTGGCAAAGGAAAATAAAGTAAGCTTTCAGGAGGCTGTTAGATAACATCACACATTTTTGAGGTTTTTAAGGCTGAGATTCTATTTTGTTTTACTTAAAAGGAATGTTATAATGTTGCACATTTTTTTTGCTTATTCTACATTTTGCTTATTCATGAAACTCAGAAGAAATTCTGTCCATTGACAAACTCTCATTGTGTATTCATCACCACACTAAACCCTCATTTACTCAAAAATTAAGTGTTCAATGATATGCATGTTATAAATTCATTCTCAGTTGCAAAATTTTCTGGGTGCCTAAGAAATTGTACTTTAATCACTTAGCCAGAGTTGAGCAAAAATAGTACTCTGACATACATTGTCAGCATGTTCTTAGATTTTGATAAATGTGGGCAAAATCAATAGCTAGATACATGAGGAGTGCCCAAATAAAATCATCATACTTCAGAAGCTTTTATTAACATAACTCACAGCTGTAGACTTTTCTGTTGAATAATAAGAGGAAATGGCTTTGATAACTAGAAAGCATCAACCCCACTTTCTATGCAACAAAGACTTCTTCGCAGGAGGCAAAATAAGAACTCAACAAAATAAATAGAATCACTAACTTTAAAATGCTATTGTGCCTAAAGGTAATGTGAGTACTAAAATTATTTAGTGTTTCTAGGTTAGACATTTGGGAACAACTGTTTGCATCTACATGCCAATATAGATTGACACTTTGTATTTGAATATTCCCCATAATTGGATCCCTCTCCACCTACTTTCTCCTTCTCTCTTAGTTATCCTTTTAACACAGCACCCTATCAGCCCTTTCAGAATTTTTCTTTAATTCTTTCCCTTTTTGAAGATAAAACAAAAAAAATGTATACACTACCCTCCTTTGCATCCATGTCCATACTTGCTGCCTCATATCCATTCAGTCCTCAACTAGTGACATTCTGCCTTCAGTTTCCATCTTTATAAAGCTATTCTTATTAAGTTCACCAGTAGACCCTTAATTTCTGAATCCAGTGAGGATTTTTCTCTATCTTCATTGAATTCGTGGTGGCCTTTAACATGTCTGAGCACTCCGTCTTTTTTTGAGGACTCTTTCCCATTGACTTCTGAGAGGACACTTACTTTGAATTCTCTTCTGCCCTCTTAGGTTGATCACTTCTGGGTGACCTTTATAGGTCCCCCTGTGTAATTCATACATGCCTAGAGGTTCTTCTGAATTCCATACTTCTCGTTTTCAGTTCCCTGGACTTCCTCTGTGTATCTGCAAACACTTCCTTGGCATCCGTTCTAAGTATACATTGGAGATTCCCAGGTCTAGACCTTCAACCTGATCTGTGGCTCTTTCTGTATTCCGAACCTGAGTGCTAGCAAAGAAACCTGGGGATCATCCTTGAGTCTTCCTCATGTTTAGTGAATTACAAATCTCATTGATTTTACCCTCTCATATTTCTTAATTTGTTCCTCTTCTCTCTGTACCTATTGTCAGTACTCTCTAGCCATGGTTATATCTTGCTTGTATTGCTAGACTAGCACTCTGGTTTTATTCTCTTATCTCCAGATTTGCCAACCTCATTCAGTCACTTCTTTAATCTCCCTCCCTTTTAACATTTATCGTATTGTTGTATTTGTATCGATTTGTATTAAATGTTTGATTATACTTACTTATAAGTCATGTACTTTGCTAGCTCATTGGGTACTAATTCTACATCAGTATTATTTTTGTCTTTGTCATTCACTCCATATCATAGTGCTTGATATAAATTCTTAATAGAGATTTATTATTTTTTTGGTGAACAGGTACATGAACAAATACAGTCTGACTGTTCCACAGCCAGATGATCATGACCAAATGAATAGTGGGGCATAGATGAGACCTACTTATTGAGATTGGAAGGGTCTATTAGCAGCTAATTTAGCAACAATCTGTGAGAAGTTCTTTATCTCTTCCTTGCATTTGCAAAGCTGATCTGTATTAAAAGCAGAGTAATTCAGAAATTTACTCTAGAACTAAATACAATCTCAGTGTTGGATCTACTCAAGTACTCTGTTATATAACAAGTACATCATGTAAATAAGTTAAATGATGTGTGAAAAATATTTAAGAAGCATGCTAAAATTATTTCTGAATTTCTAGAGGAAATATAGTATGCCTAAGGAATAGATTCAACTAAATTATAGTATAGCTATAGATTTGTCTAACAATTCATACTGTCTTGATTGAAATAATATATCCAAATATCTTTCCATATTTTAATTAGGCAGAAATGTGCTTAAAGTCTGTGAAAATAGTCAAGTGCCATGAGAAATATTTTCTTTTGACTTCTGAAAATTTAAATATTAATTTAGTGCTAAATGGTTTTGGTATTCACAATGTATAGAAATAAATATTGCAATAACGACCACTTCCCATTACACATAGTAAGTGTCCATATCTGAGTGAACCTGTTGAGGAGTCTAGTTTGAATCATTCAGAAAAGAGAGAATTGACATATGATAAAATGTGAAAAAATAAATGAAATGTGCAACTCTATAAAATAGACCTTTCCCTTCCACTTTTAAAAGTCATTTTTTCCCCTCACTCCTGGATTGCTTGTTTATCTGTATTAAGTAAATTTCTGAGAAAAGTGTGAATATTCATACACATTGTCCTTACATTTGAAATGATATGTAATAGAAGCTTAAAGCATGAATTTTGTTTTTAAGGATTTCTTTTAAAAAAAACAGAGGTCTGAAAACATTATTGTTCTTTCCTAAAGGTAGAGAATACCACATTTTGCTATAATATAGCTACAATTACTCTTTTTTATTAATAGCTTTGTTAGTAGGTCAAGGAGAATTCATATCTAACAAGAAGGGTCTGTGGAGAAAAGAGTCTAACCATATCAGAATTACAATTAAATTGAAAAAATTTAAATCAAGGAAACCGTTTTGCTTCTTTTTGGTATGATGTGCAAATTCATGCATTTTAAATGGGAAATGGGAGATTTCATAGCCACTGAGCAGCAGTGATGTGAGCTCTGTGGTCAGGGTGGGTGCAGGGTACATATGATATACCTGTGGCAGTTTTTGCTCATTTAAGGAAATTACATTTGAAGCATTCTGACTACATTATAGAGCCACAAGAAAATTTACAGTGATTTCTTTCTAGTGGAACAAAGTACTTGCTCTTTTTCAGCTCCGAATCATTTTCCAATCTTGCTACGCTTCACAGGCAGTGCAGATTCAGTCATAGAAATGTATTTGCTATGCACATGCCTGCACACACACTCACACAGGCAAACTTTCACGAACCACCTATGTATTTCTTTGTGTGTGTCAAACTTACCCATCAACTAGAATTGGTGCTTTAATTTGAATATTAATTTACCTTATTAAGACAATGCCCTGCACTTACTCTGTCTGTATATGTCGTCGGGATTTCATATTTAATGTGATACGGAATAGAATGATAGGTTATGTGAGATTGAAATCATGGTATCAATGATCTTTCTATGATGCAGAATGAAATAGGGGCTTTGAACAGGTATAAAAAGTATCCATGGTGATTAAATACATTCGCACCGTATCAACTAAATTTGTTGAATATCTATTTCCCTGTTAAATTATATGTAACATTTTAATTAACACAAATACATTATCAAGTTGCAGATAGTACGATGGTAAAATATTTTGCATTAAGACAGTTGCATAAATGTGCACTGAAATTGAGTCTAACAGCAAGGATGAAAGTAGCAGCTACACATTTAGAAACAAACTTCAAGAATAGAGCTGTTTACAAGCAATTGGTATATGTGGCTTTGTTAGAGAAAGGAGAATTTATTGTGAGTGGGGATGCATTAACTCTTTCAGGCATAAGGGTTCTATTTCCCAAAAAACTCCATTCATATAGACAACACTTTAAGTCAGTTTTCAGCTTCCAGCTGTTTTCTGATATTGGAAAGTGAAACACTAGGGTTTGAAATCGTTCTGGGGACATGGCCTTTCCTGTCAGGGATTCTAGCAGATGCTGATATAATTTAATATTCGTGGAAGACAGAGCAAATATAGAATAGCATCAAATTGATTTTTCAGAGTTTTCAAGCCAGATGTCCCTTGACATTTACATGGAAGAAGTCTACTCTGTACCACATTGCATATTTTTGTGTTCAAGTTCTCAGCCCATAGTATGTAGTCATTGGTGTTTTGACAGCCATCTGCTTAGGCCTTACTTTCTCTATTCAGCCATAGCTAAAATTGAACATTTTTCAAAGTGGAAAATTCCAGGTAATTTTGATTATAAAAGAAGAGAAAACTAGTACTCAGTATTAAAAATAAAAGTATTTATTTATAAATAAAATATGTATCTCTTGCTTAGTAATAATTCCTTTATTGAAAGAGAATGTCTCTGTAAATAGTTGTACAAAATAAATAAACACTTTAAAAACAGATACCCGAATTCTTTTTTAATGTTTATTTATTTATTTTTGAGAGAGACATAAAGAGAGAGAGATGAGGAGGGGGAGAAGGCAGAGAGAGGGAGAATCACAAGCAGGCTCCATGCTGCCAGCACAGTGGGGCTTGAAGCCACAAATTGTGAGATCATGACCTGAGCTGAAACGAAGAGTCAGGTGTTTAACCAACTGAGCTACCCAGACACTCCTAGATACGCTAGTTCTTATCAATTGAGTTTATTTTAATTTTGTGGAGGGCTTGAGCTAGACACTGACAGAGGAGTTACAGAAATGAGTAACTCCAGAGTGACCAGCTCAAGTCTGGTCTTATGTTGTACATAACAAGAACTCTATAAATATTTGCTGAATGAATGATAAATTAATATGTTAGAATCCATATGTAATAGTTTGTGAAAATTTTTACCCAACAGCTGATAGGCTTTAATATGTGTAGGTGTGTGTGTGTGTGTGTGTGTGTGTGTGTGTGTGTGAGTGAGAGAGAGAGAGAGAGAGAGAGAGATGTGTGTTTATACCATGCAAGTGAAATGAAAGAGTTTGATGAGAACTTTTGAGTACTCACTATACTTCTGAGTACCACATGATAGGCATTCTGGGTGTTCAAAACTAGCATGTAATATTTTGTTCTAATGTCAGGAGTATATCTATGTAAGACAAAGAATAATTTTTGAAATGATAAATTATATGATATAGATAAATTGATGAGTAAAGCAGGATGGGACATTTTTCTAATCAAGAGGATGGATTTTTAACTGATTTTGAAGGAAATATTAAATGAAGAACTATGGACAATAATTCAGATAGGGATATTAACATAACCTAGGTGTAGTGGGTAATGAGATGGTTTTCTCCCCCAGTTTTATTGAGATATAATTGACATACGGTACTGTATAAGTTTCTGATGTATGGCATAATGATTCGACTTATGTATATTGTAAAGTGATTACCACAATAAGTTTAGCAGATTTTTCAAAAAAAAAAAAAAGTAAAATATAGTCTTTTGCTCATGATGAGATGGTTAGGATTTACCCTCTTGGATTTACTCTCTTAACAGCTTTTATATACACCATACAACAGTGTTAACTATACTCATCATCCTCAGTACTAATTTGATCTTATAGAGGTAGTATTTTCTGATTAAAATAATGAAATCATTTGACTGTAGCATGGGATTTTAACTCATAATAAGAGATAAATTTAGAATACAGTTAGGTAGGGAAGGGGATTAGAGTGAAATTATGGAATACTTGGAATACCTAGGTGAAGCATTTATATTTAATCTAAGAGTCAAATTAGAGTTATCAGAGGATCTGGAGTGGGGCACAAACATAAAGAAAGTGGACTTATGTAGATCTGAATCTGACTATAATGCACAAGAATCTGACAAATAATGATAATTTCTGCTTTGAATAAAAATGGGGCTTGAAGCTATATAAGTACTGATTGAAGGTAATGTGAAATTAGAATATAGTTTTGAAACACAAAGATTAGACCTGATAATTAGAAGTTAAAAGAGAAGGGTTTATGTATGATAGCTCTAAAACAATATGTATACACACACACATACAAAATACCATATTTTACTCATATTTTAAATGATAAACTATTCCTATTGCTCTTTGCAGTGTAATTTTTTTCTGATTCATATTGAAAACCAGACTTTTATGTTGTATTCATACATTAGTTGATCTATTTATCTAATATTTCTTGAACACATTCTTGAAGTTAGCATTACATTAAGCCAGTAGATTAATTAAATAAGCTTTCAATTTAGAGAAAGACAATTAACAAATCTTATTATAATGTGTCTAGAAATCCTAAGGCCCTAAATCCATCTATTATTTTCATAAGTGTGATGTACAAGTCTGCTTCATTACTGACAGGGTAGACAAAATATATATCTGTAAAGAATAACACTTTACTTGGCATTCTTGTAGTAGCCGAGAAAATACATACTATTCTGAAAATGTTCAAATATCTTGTTTCAACATGCTTGGGACCAGTTAATATTTATAGTTTTGTGAGTGAATAAATCCATATACTGAAAACATTTCACTCAGTAAGTTGACCTTCTTGAATAAATTTTAGAGTCTGAGGGAAAACAATATGGTCTTTAAATTTAATCTATGTGTGTCTAAACTTAAGCTTCCAATGTGATCAACTCTTTATTATTATTGTCATATTTTGAATAAAAGAATTACTTTTGGAATATTTTACTCTGACCTGTAACTTCTATAAACCAATCTGGCCGTTATTACGAGATTCAATATTAATAACAAAAAATGACCAACCTTTGGCTGTCTTGACATAACTGAATCCACCAAATATATATTTCACTTCTGAAATAATGCAGGATATATTATGTAGATATGATTTCAGATGATATAGTTTATTGTTAAATTTACCAGTAGTAAAAAAAATAGATAAAATATTAGATACAAGGAGAGAACAGTAAGAGAAATGAGCAGACACAAATCAGAAGTTTCATCAGTACAATTGAAGAGCAATTTACTTTGAAAGCAAAATCTCATGACACTAAAACAAGATGACGAAAAAATTACACTGTGTGCAAGTGTGTAGAAAAAATAGCTTGCGATACTGTAGTGATCTGAGAGCTCATTATACATCAGCAATGAAGAGTTCTAACTACTATGCAATTAACATACTAGAGAGTATAAATAAGAGTGTATCATGTGTGGTGGCATATAAAAACTCAGAAGTGGATGGAATTTTAGTAGAGTGATACTCTTGAAAAAGGAAACTGATTAGGCATATTTAATTAGACAACAGTTACACAGCCACCTTCCATAACATCTTTTTAAGCAAGACTGTCTCATTTTGGATATCATACTTACAGTAAGACTGATACTCCAAAGACTAGTCAACCCCGGATGCTTACAGAGATGTTTTCCTTCATCCCTAATAATATATCCCGGAGCCTATCAACTTCGTTCTGTCAATTTTGACTGCCAATCAGGACTGGGAACTGAATTAGGTTTTAATGTGAACAACCAGTAACCAACTGCAAATTATAGAGTCACACTGATACCTCTCTTCTCTATTTGTGCCCCAATCTCATGGATTCCAATGAGGATAAAACACTTTTTAAAGATCTGGAAATAGTTGCAATGGTATTTATTCTGGGGGAATGCTAATGAAAATTAGAAAATTTAAAGATGACTGAAGTTATTAAAGAACATAAACTTGATGATGATGAGTTCTTTCCTTACTGCCCATTAATAATTGGGGAAAAGAAACATGCTTCCAAATAAACAAGTTGTGAGAAAAACTGGGGCAAAAGACCCCATAAAATCAAGGAAATTTTTTGGAAATCTTTTTAGTGACCAGTAGTAAGTGATCTTTGGTCACATGTTGAAAGCAGTTTTTCAGAAATTTTTGAATTTTGAAAACCTAAGTTGATTTTTAGGAATGGCATGGTCACTTTATCCTCAGACCTCTAGGACAACCAACTGTAGATACTTCTTGTCACTACCTATTTTTTTTTTAATGTTTGCTTTATTTTTTTGAGCGGAAGAGAGACAGAGAGCATGAGCAGGGGAGGGGCAGAGAGAGAGGGAGACACAGAATCTGAAGTAGGCTACAGGCTCTGAGCTGTCAGCATAGAGCTTGACAGAAGGCTCGAACTCATGAACCACAAGATCGTGACCTGAGCTAGTCAGATGCCTAACCCACTGAGCCACCCAGGTGCCCCTTGTCTCTACCTGTTGATGCAGAGCTGCTTGCCTGCTAAAGTCTACCTCTGACTCTTGACTAGAATACAGAGTTTTTCTTTCTGCAAACAGTTGACTCAGAATCACATCATTTCTCCAGACCCTTATCTTTAATTTCTTCATCTCCATATCTAGGTTCCAGGTCTTTGCCTAGGAATGCAAAGTGAAGATTAGTTTAATCTGGTGTCTCTGGACTTCTATCCACCATTATCTTAGCTTACTGTCTGGACTTGATGGCTGGCCACACTTAGTTTGAATATCTTTGAAATTTTCTCATTGCTACCTGCTGTCACCCCTACTTCTGGTCTTGTATTTACTGTATCCAATATGGAAATGTTTCTAATAAAATCTGTGCAGAAATTCTATTATATAATTCTCTTGCACTGGTTTTAAGCTCTGTGAAGAAAGGGGTCATGCCCGTGTTGTTTATTCTTATATAATTACTGCCTAGCTGAGTGCCTGGGCAGTTGGAGGAAAGGAATTCAATGAATATGTGTTACATATAGTTAACGAAGAGCTGGAATTGAGTTTGAAAAACGCAAGTTCCTTATTTAGAGAATTATCTCTCATTACTGATCTCCCATTGTTTTATCTATGAAATTCAGCTAATAATGCCTGTCCTTTATCTTTTTTTGAGAATGAATTGATACATGAAAATATTTTGAAATGGTCAGTGCTACACATTTATTATGATCAGTGCTACTCATTTATTATGAGTTGCATTGCTTCAACAAACATTAACAGTACATGCCCTGTGAGAAAAGCTCGTGGTTTTTGTTTTTGTTTGTGTTTGTTGTGTTAGATTAGAGGAACTAGAACAAATGTACTTACTCCATGCAGAGTTTTTAAAAAGAAGTTAGAATTGGTATGACTAAATCAATTCATTAATGAGATTCATTAATTTTATGAAAAATGCGTGAGCACCCATTTGATGTCAGTGAATCTAGTTGTCTCTGAGAATAAAAAGATTAATAAATTACACTCTTTGCCTTCAAGGAACTTAGAGTTTGGTGGTCATAGAATGTTGGTAAAATAGACAAAAAAAAAAAATTGGCAAAAACCTCATTATATCTGAGAGTTTATATGTGCTCGATAAATGAAAAGTATTAGCAACACTATGCTAAATGACTGTAAAATGCTGATTTTTTCACTTCAAGTATTTACAAGAGCAAACAGAATATTTGTGAGTTTTCCTGCATATTTATGTGTGTGTTCAAACAGCTGCTAGAGAACAAAGTGTTTTGCTATAAACACTGTCAAATCTCACTTCAAAAAAAATTTGTCTATAAAACAAGTATTTCCGTAGATATAGTGAAGCTGCATAGAATTTGCTTTTAAAGCATAAAACAGAATTAGATGCTTGAGTCAGCTGTGAAGTATTTTTTCATGCGACTCTTATTCTAATTCTTCACCCTATGGATCAGACTGAGACCTGGTGCAATTTGAAAGTGATAATGCAGTATAAAAGTTCCAGAAGCAAGCCATCGGTGGGCATAACTTTATATTTATTAGAATCGTACATTTATCTCTTCCAAAATTGTGTGTGTGTGTGTGTGCATTTGGTTTTGGTTTTGTTTTTCTGTGGGAGGAGGGTGTTGGTGGGGACGGGGGAGGGAGATAGCCTGGGGCTTTGGGAAATATATCAATTAATCAATCAATATAACCCCTAACCCAAAAATCTTATCAACTGAGCTAACCTAATCCCAGAGAGAATTCAAAGTGACTTACAACAGAACACAAAAGACAGTTTTTTGTTTATTTTCTAAGACAGAAGCTGAGAATCTACCGAGAGATAGGGATTTGAGTTTAGGAAGACAATTAACAAAATAAACTTTAAAGGAATATTCATTTTAGCCCTTGATGCTAACATTACCTCTGTGTTGTCAAGTCACTAAAACAGTAAAATAACTGTATCTGTGTGGTTTTGTTTTGTTTTGTTGTACGTTGTTTGTTCTGTTTTGCTTTTTTCATGATTTGTTCTTTTCGTATTTTGATGAAAGGAAGTTATCCATTTCATCAGAAGAAGCCCTAAATTCTAAGCTACATTTTTCCTTAGAGAGTATTTTTGAGCACCTTATGTGTCCATACCTGGAGAGGCTCTGAGGACGATGGTGAACAAAGTAAAAAAAACAAAAACAAAAAAAACATAGCTTCTTCTATTGGGGAGCTGCTGTTCGGGCAAGATAGATAGACTTTGGATAAATAATCGTTTTATAAAATTACACATTGTAATCAGTGCGACAGAGGAAAAGTAAGGCATAATTATGGATTGTAAAGGGGCACTGTTTGGAAAGGGTTAGGAAATATCTCAGAAGAAGAAGGATATCAGGAAGGAAGACTCCTGAAAGGTAGGAGGTATGAAGAGTAGAGGAAAATTAAGGAGCAGGGATTTCTAGACACGGTCCTGAGGAAGGAAAAAGCAGAGCCTTGTTCTGGAAATTGATTAAAGGCAGTCGGTTGAATGTAATGAGAGAATATTGTAAGCAGGGTAATAATTTTTTTTTTAATGTAAATTATTTTTCTTTATTTTTTTTCAATATATGAAATTTATTGTCAAATTGGTTTCCATACAACATCCAGTGCTCATCCCAAAAGGTGCCCTCCTCAATACCCATCACCCACCCTCCTCTCCCTCCCACCCCCCATCAACTCTCAGTTTGTTCTCAGTTTTTAAGAGTCTCTTATGCTTTGCCTCTCTCCCACTCTAACCTCTTTTTGTTTTTTTTTCCTTCCCCTCCCCCATGGGTTTCTGTTAAGTTTCTCAGGATCCACCTAAGAGTGAAAACATATGGTATCTGTCTTTCTCTGTATGGCTTATTTCACTTAGCATAACACTCTCTAGTTCCATCCGTGTTGCTACAAAGGGCCATATTTCGTTCTTTCTCATTGCCATGTAGTACTCCATTGTGTATATAAACCACAATTTCTTTATCCATTCATCAGTTGATGGACATCTAGGCTCTTTCCATAATTTGGCTATTGTTGATAGTACTGCTATAAACATTGGGGTACAAGTGCCCCTATGCATCAGTACTCCTGTATCCCTTGGGTAAATTCCTAGCAGTGCTATTGCTGGGTCATAGGGTAGGTCTATTTTTAATTTTCTGAGGAACCTCCACACTGTTTTCCAGAGTGGCTGCACCAATTTGCATTCCCACCAACAGCGCATGAGGGTTCCCGTTTCTCCACATCCTCTCCAGCATTTATAGTCTCCTGATTTGTTCATTTTGGCCACTCTGACTGGCGTGAGGTGATATCTGAGTGTGGTTTTGATTTGTATTTCCCTGATGAGGTGCAACGTTGAGCATCTTTTCATGTGCCTGTTGGCCATCCGGATGTCTTCTTTAGAGAAGTGTCTATTCATGTTTTCTGCCCATTTCTTCACTGGGTTATTTGTTTTTTGGGTGTGGAGTTTGGTGAGCTCTTTATAGCAGGGTAATAATTTTTTAACTTAACCTAAGTTATAATCCATTAAAAGATTTGAAGAGGACTGACTTCATCCGATTTGCACCGTAAGAAAATCCAGTTTATTAAAAGTGGATTGATAAAAAGGCAGAAGGTAAACAGGAGTCCATTTAAGAGGCTTTTGCAAAAGTCCAGATGTTAAAAATGCCATAATTTGGCTCCAAGTGTTGGTAGTGGCACTAGAGAAAAGCAAACGGATGTGAAATTAATTTTGGACTTAGAATAGTATTTAGTGGTGGGGTGGGAGCAAAATGACTCCTAGCTTTCTGTAGGAGACACTGGGTAGGAAAAGCAGAATGTGTTGAGCTAGAGAGAATTTAGGAGTAGCTAATTCAGGGTGTGGGCCGGGGGAGATGGTGGTAGTGCCGGAGCATAGGAAGTCGTGAGCTCTGCTTCGGGTAAACTTTGAGATGCTAGCGAGACATCTGAGTGGAGGTGTTAACCCAGCATTTGGACCAGGAGGCCTGCGCTTCAAAGAGATCTTTGGCCTGGAGATATAACTTGGGAGTTGTACTAGTTGTACTATGCAGATGGTATGTGAATGGCTTTGAAGTGGATGAGATTATTTGGGGAGGAGAATAAAACAGGAAAAGGAGGGGCACCTGGGTGGCTCAGTCAGTTGAGCATCCAACTTCGGCTCAGGTCATGATCTCAGGGTTCATGAGTTTGATCCCCACATCGGGCTCTGTGCTGACAGCTCAGAGCCTGAAGCCTGCTTCGGATTCTGTGTCTCCCTCTCTCTGCCCCTTCCCAGCTCATGCTCTGTCTCTCAGAGATTAATAAATGTTAAAAAAAAAAAAAAAAAAAAAAAAAAAACAGGAAGAGGATATAGGATTAAGACCTGAGGAACTTGTATATTTATTAATACAAACAATTGAAAAAGAAAAAGCAAATGAATGTAACTTTTCATTGTTTTCTTCTCCTCCTTTCGCTGCTGCTGCTTCTTCCTCTTCTTCTTCTGTCTTTTAAACCAGAGGAAACATGGTGTAGAACAATGTTTTTTAATCTATGTTTCATCATTAGAGATAAGAAATTGTCTAGCAGTCCTTAAAGAGCAGGGCCCATGGGGAACAGCATCTTTCCAGCTGCCATTGTGTGACTCAAAGCTTACATGAGCCCCTTCTGATATTTTTGTGTGAGGGATGTAAACGCAAGCTTATGCTCCTCACATAGCAATCAGCTTAGGGATTTATCATATTTTTATTTTTACATTTTGGATTGTTAACATCAGATAGACACAAAGTTTTCAATTTGTGTTCTATATTACAAACACCTCTGGTGACGGGGTCATTGCCAATGTACGGCTCTCCATTTCATTTTCAGGGACTTAAAAATGTTTTGCCTTTCCTTGCCTTGCCTTTTTTGCTTCCCGTTTTGAGTTTGCGGGCAGACCTGCCAAAGAGACATCTAGTTTCTAGGCTTGGTTTTCTAAGCCAGGCAGAAGAGAGCAGATACCGAACATATGTTCTGCTGATATTGATGAAGTGAGGTTGGAAGAAGTTGGAAGCAGTCTATTTTCCCCCAACTGCCACCCCCTCAAGGAATATTTTGGGTACCCTTATGCTAGAACATTCTAAATAAGTACCCCAGCTATAATAATTACTTTTATCATATGATTTTGAAAACCTTTAGGATGAATCAGAACTGTTCTACAAGTAGAACATTAAAAAAAAAAAAAAAAAAAAAAAACAAAGTAGTTTGTAGATTCTAATTTTAAATGGATAGAGGATACGATATCCATGGAAAGTGGAAGGACCAGAAATTTTGTGATCAGAGCAGTCCACTGAATACTCAACAAGTGGCAGAAGGGAGAGTAGCAGGGACCTGTATTTGGGGGAGGTAAATTTGAAGTTAGATAAAGAATCTATTCAATCTAGCCCTCCTGATGATAGTTTGCTAAATTGGGGGGCTTAGTTCTGCATTTCAAGGAATTTTTATTGATCAGAGGTAGTGTGTTCAACTTCAATTTACCAGGCATAGGATAGTTAGAGTTGGTTTCAAACATACTATTTGGAGGAGTTTGAAGAACTCTGCATACAAATGCCTTGCTTGAAGTCATTGTCATGGAGATGAATTGCCCTGCCCTTCCTGGTATATATCTGTCAGTGAGTATTCTTGCCAGATATCTGGGCTACAATGGCAGTTATTATCTTATGTATGTGTAAGTTTTAGGTCACTGTAAATTCATGATATAATCTTGTTTGAATAAGATAAATGATACCCTTTGTGAGGAATTTAATAAAATCCTATAGTGTTTGTCTGGGCCAAGTGGCTAGATGTCATTTCAGTTCATAATGGCTCTCTTAGTCCTCATTTTAGTAAGAATATCTGCTACATAGAATAGTATTGATATGCCACAAGCACAGCTTGCTTAGGCACCATTGGAATACAAATGGTTGCTTTTGGTTTATTTTGTCTCTGGTGAAAATGAAAATACTTAAATTTTCTTCTTAATCTGTTTGGAAGGAACAGAGTAAAGAATTAAAATTTTTTTTTTTTTATGTTTATTTGTTTCGGAGAGACCGAGAGACAGACTGCTAGTGGGAGAGGGGCAGAGAGAGAGGGAGACACAGAATCTGAAGCAGGCTCCAGGCTCGGAGCTGTCAGCACAGAACCCGATGTGGGGCTCGAACTCATCAACCGTGAGATCATGACCCGAGCTGAAGTCTGACATTTAACCGACTGAGCCACCCAGGCGCCCCAAGAATTTTTAAAATTAATTCCACAGGGAGACATGTACTATGTTTCCTTATGTAAAAAGAAGAAAGGAGACCAGACCAACTCAGAAGTCTCCAAAAATATCCTTTATTTTGGAAGCTGGAAAGGGCAGAACTTAGCAACAGTACAAGACAAATTTGAAAGGCCTATAAATGCAAGTTTGGACTAGAATACATGCTCTCCTTGTTTCTTTTTTTTTCTCCCTGAACAACTAGATTCAGCATTATTATTTTTTTTTTTTCCAGCTTACAAGCATTGTTGTGTCTGGATGGCTATTAGTTCAAATTGGACTGATTTTCTAGTTCTATAAAACTCTTCATCTGCATCATGTATCAAAAGCATTGAGTTACTTCCTGCAGTGCACAGCTGGAAATCATTCTCTTCGGCAACATTTCGTTTCATCCCATTTTTGTTTTATACCAATGTGTTCCCCCACACCCACATAGCTCAGAATTTCAGCAGACAAGTATCTCCTTTTCTTCCTTGATGCATCTTAGAACATTTTAAATTGGCAGGTTCTCTTTTGTCTTTCAAATACTGAAGCACTTGCAAACAGCTCTGTTTGCCTGCCTGAATATTTTTTTTAAAATGCTCCACAGACCTGAAAGACTTAAATGGAAAGTTAGAGACGTTCAAACAGTTTCCTCTTACTCTTTGAGAAGTGATAGGTGCTTGGCATAAACAAGCAGGAGAAATACTAGGTACCAAGAGTAGGAGGAATAATTGGAGGTGGGGAGAGGGGAAAGAGACATCTGTGATGTATTGTAAACAATATGGGATGATTTTTTTTTTAATTATTAAGAAATTGACTATATTGAAGAGAAGTCATTGACTGGGTGACTTTTCCATAGCAAATATCTATGTACCATCTGTTATTATATTAGCGATGGTCTTTGGTAGGTTGACTGTAGATGTTAACAAGAACCATGATTTGAGAAATTAAAATATATGTATTGTGTGTACTGATATATGAACATATATATCAATATCTGAGTAGTAATAAAAATTGTATATGTTAGGCACAGGCAATGAAAAACAACTACTCCCACGATGTTCACTTAAACTGATGAAAACAAGAAATATATATTTAGAAATTATTTTTGCCAGATTACATTAGAAAGATTTTCTTTAAAGACATGAGTTAGGTTATCATCATTTTAAAGTGATGGTTTACCAAACTTCACACATTTCAAGTTAATCAAAAAGAACATAGTGAAGGGGAAAACAACCAAAAAACCTAGAAGGAAACTTTCACTGTGAAACAATTTTTGAAGTGGCCACTTCTTGGGGCACCTGGAGGGCTCAGTCGGTTAAGTGACTCTTGATTTTGGCTCAGGTCATGATCTCACGGTTCTCATGAGTTCGGCCCCATGATGGACTCTGCTGACAGTGCAGAGCCTGCTTGGGATTCTTTCTCTCCCTCTCTCTGCCCCTTCCCTGCTCTCTCTCTCTCTCTCTCTCTCTCTCTCACTCACTCACTCAAAATGAATAAACATTAAAAGAAAGTGGCCACTTCTGATTGTGATCATTGTATAAGCATTGGGTCTTTGTGTAAATAATTGTGATTGTCGTCACTACTACTGTTCCTTCACATTTTATCTTAAAGATGCTTAAATGAAGCAACTACATGTCTATTTATTTATTTTGTTATAATAAAATTACTCTCTTGATCTTTGTGTATGTGTGTGCATGTGTGTGTGGGTGGGGAATGTATAAACATAATGTAAGTACAGAAATGTATTTAAAGTGTATCACATAACTTGCAGAATTGTTGGAAAGTTTTGAGCACAAGGCATGGCACATGGTGCTCATCAAGGCCATTTGCAGGTCTCACTGCTTGAATAGTCTAGTTAGAGTCTTTCTACAGACATTGCCCTTTACCCCTTCTTTTCCCCACCACCACTGATACTTTTATCTCTTTAGCGGTCATCTTTTTTTTCATTATTCCCTAGCCCTGTTCTTTAAGTGCTCAAGATTCACAACCCTAGGCTAACATCATGGGCACATGCCCAAACTGTTAAAGGAAGGGGAGAGGAAAGATCTTTCCTACTTCTACTTCCCTAGCAGGGGGTGAGGAACTATGTACCCTTTGTACTAAATACAGTGCCAATTACCTAAGAGTAGAAATGGAGGCTGGAGCCAAGAAATGATAAAGGTCCGGCATAGTTTCACATAGCTTGGATTCTTTGAATTATTTCACTGAGCTAGAATGCCCAAACAGGGTTCTACGTTTCTACTAAATCAAGGGTGTGATCAGTTTACTGGCTTTGGTTTGCCAGATTTCTCTCTAGAAAGAATACACAAGTGCATCTATTTCTTCTCATTCAATAAATTTAAATTTGAGTGTTATAACAGGCTAGCTAGTGTTCACTCTATATTCAATAATGTTATAGAGTAGAAATCCACTGTAAAGTGTATTGAAGTTTCAGTGTGATGAGGGTTATAACAAAACATCAACAAGTATTGTGTGGACACCAAGAAGGAAACAACAGGGACATCTGGGTGGATCAGTTGGTTAAGCATCTGGCTCTTGGTCTTGGCTCAGGTCATGATCTCGCCATTCGTGGGCTCGAGCCACTCATCAGGCTCTGCACTGACAGTGTAGACAGGGATTCTCTCTCTCTGCCCCTCCCCCACTTGTGTGTGTGCTCTCTCTCTCTCTCTCTCTCTCAAAAATAACTAAATAAACTTTAAAAAATAAAAAACAAGGAAACAGCATTTTATGTGGCAAAGTCAGAAAATACTTTCACAGAGCTGGGGATATGGGAGCTGGGTCAGGTCATGAAAGGTGAGTAGATGACCACGCACAGAAAAAGAAAAATATAGAATGGGTAAGATAATTGATGAGGCAATGCCTGATGTAGAATTTTCAAAACACCTGGTATAGTTTTAAACAGTAAGATGTCAGTACATTCGATGTGTAAGATAAGTTTAGAGAGGTAGATAAGGGCCTGATTATAAATGTCCAGGGGACCAAGGAGTGACTATTCTCCTGTAGGCAACAGATAAGTCACAGAGGTTGTTAAAAAGAAGTGAAAAAAAAAATGATGTGATCAGACTTAATTTTTAGGAAGATCATTTACATGACGCAGTGGCAGATGAACAGAAGTGGAGTCATGCAGAAAGACAAGTTACGGTGCGATTGCAGTAGAGGTAAGACAGGACAGGATATCCTTATATAAAAGTATAGACAGATGAGGAGAGAGAGAAAGAGAAAGAGGATGTTAAGGTGGAGACAAAAAAAAATTGGAAGCAGAAATCTTAGAATGGTGAGAAGTCAGACGTATTTTTTCTCAAAGAACCATTTAACATTTTCTAGTTTCTGTGGAATAACGGGAAGGCTGGTTGATGTTCACCTGTTAGGTGCGAATGGCAGAGATCTGGGGGATAAAGATGACTGACTCAGTAATGTTTTTGTGGATGGTCTTCATGAGGTCAGTCAGTAATGGAGATGAGCATGTGTAAAGGGCGGATGATTTCAACTTTTAAAGAAGAATTTATGAGCCACGAGAGGAACTGTTTTGTAAGTAGCAGTTAAAAGCTAGTTAAAAGAAGCTACTTTTCCTTTCCCAGTGGTTCTAGGGATCCACTGGGGAGATCTACAGAGTGTCACTGTCAGAGGAAAGCAAGGATTCAGTTACAATAAGAAGGCTGAAGAAGTGCTTTCTTAAAATGGAGAAATTTGGAAACAAATTTCAAGACTTACAAAATTATGATGGAAATTGGCCTGTGAGTGTGCGTATGGAAGGGAAAAGGAGAACTGGGTGGTGGAAAACTGAGGAATGGTGTAGCAGGTGGAAAGAATTTTCATATAGAGCTGGGAGGGGAGTAAGACCAGTGAGTCTTCAATAATAAAATTAATTCTAACCCATTTGGGATCACAGTAACTGGGTTTGAAAACTAACAGTGCCACTTAGGTTTGGGGAATTATGTTCTCCACTCTTAAAGTTCAGATTCTTAGTAGGCTTCTTTGAACTGAATTCTTTTTGCTACCAGAAGACAACCGTCTAGTTCGCCACCTAGAGAAACATCACCTAAAGCCTAAGAAACCAGTCTGAACCGTGCCACACCGCAGATCACTTATGAGGACATTGAATGCATTTCTCGATGACTCACTTGTACTTCTTCAAAAGACAGCACTTATGTATTAAATATGATTCTAAGTCAAAGTTCTTTATTTTTATGAAATCAAAGCTGGAAGGATTGGAAAGCTGTACGAGGAAAATAGAGTTACCTGCTGATTACTGGCCTGCTGGGGTCTTGGGGAGACTTTCATCTGTTTTGCTGATCTAGCACCTGCTTTTGCTTGTTTCCACTGATTCTGACAGAGATTGAAAAGACAGTTTTCCTCTGTAGTATCTAACAAACTGTTCCCCATTTGATTTAAGAAATGTCAATTTAAAGTTCTATTGTTACTTGCATTGACAATTTATAAAAACCAAGAAATGCAAGAAATAATATATATACATATGTATATGCATGTATGCACATGTACATCTACATATATGTGTATGTGGTTATATACACAGACATATACTTACACATATATATACATGTATAATATTTCTATAGATTCTTTGACAAATTTTATTAAAATTTCCCCGCATACAGAAACATTGAAAGAATCATCCAGTAAACACTCATATACTCAGCATCTCTTGGAAACTTCATGCTTAAACTCTTCAATATGAATATTACTAACTAGAGTTCAATATTGGTTTACTTCCTTTTTTAAGGTAAAATTTACCTACAGTGAAATGCACACGTCCTCCCTGGGTGTAGCATGTGCTCATTGAGTGCGACAGTTAATAAATTTTAAGAGATGTGCACACTTGTATAATATAAACTCCCATCAGGAATATTATCATTACCCCAGAAATTTCTGGTCAGTCTACCCCTCAAAGCAATCTTTTTTTTTTTTTCTATTTTCCCCAATAGATTAGATTTGTCTGTTCTAAAAAGTCAAATAATAGAACATGTACTCTTTTTTGTAAAGCTTCTTTAATTTGACATATTGCTTTTGGGAGTCATCTTGTTCCATACCGAATACATTTCCATTTTGTGAATAAACCACCGTTTCTGTATCAGTTCTCCCACTGATTAAAAACTTGAGCTATTTCCAGGTTGGGTTATTATAATAAGAGCTTCCATGTGCATTTTTGTATAGGTCTTTTCATAGACACATACTGCCATTTCTCTTGGGATTTTACCTATGGGTGGAATGTAGGGTCATGAAGTAGATCTAGGTTTAAATTTATTTTAAAAAAAATGCTTGACTTTTTTCTAATGCCGTTGTACTAATTTACACTCCCAACAGCAGTGGAGTAGAATTCTAGTCCAGTTGCTCCACAAACCTTCAAACATTTGGTGCTGTCAATATTTTTAATAATCTACCACTTACTGTAAAGTATAAGAACCTTGGAGATATGTAGGTCTATTTACCATGATCTCTCCACCCACCATTTCTTTGTTATAATTGTCATATGTGTTACATTAACATACACTGTAACCCTCCCTGCCCAACCCCCCCCCCCGAAATATTATATTTTTTTTTCTTTAAACATTAAAATGTATTTAAAGAACTTAGGAGGGGTACCTGTGTGGCTCAGTTGGTTAAGAATCTGACTGTTGATTTTGGCTCAGATCATGATCTCACTGTTTATGGGTTCAAGCCCCACGTTGGGCTCTGCACTGAGTTCGGAACTTGCTTAGGATTCTCTGGCTCTCCCCTGCTCACCCCCTATCTCTCTTTCAAAATAAATGAATAAATGTGAAAAAAAAAAGAACTTAGGAAAAAGTCTATCAGTTTTTTTTTTCAAGTTTACTTACACTTTTTTTCTCTCATCTCCAATTTTCTATTAATCCCATGCTGTTATTTTTTTATATTCTAGATACTGCATTTTTCAGTTCTATAATTTATATTTGATATTTTTTGTAGTTTCTATTCATCTACTGAAACTTCTTATTTGTCTTTTCATTGTAAGCATTTTTTTGTGTGTGTGTCCTTGATTATGGGTATAAAAGCTGCTTAAAAATATTTGTATGCTAACTTCAGTATCTGGGTGATACCAGTGTTGATCTATGCACTGCTGTAAGCATGGGTAGCATTTTATTGTTTCTTCGTATGTTTAGTAATTTTTTTTAAAAAGTGCATCCTGGATATTGTGAATGATACATTTATAGAAACTCAGGATTCTGTTATGTTTTCCTGAAGAATAGTCCTCCATTTTTTATTTCTGTGTTATATCAGTTGGTTAACGTATGTGGATTCAAACAGCAAACTGTAGTCTTTCCTGTGGAATGCAGCTACTGCAGATTTCTGTGTTGTTCTTTTAGCCCCAGTTTGTATGCTTGGCATCTGCCTGGGTCATATTCAGGTCTGGCATCAGTGAGAGATTTGGGAAGAGTTTATACACATACTTTGAGGCTCCTTTTACAGGTTTTTCCCAATATTTTTCCTTCACTTCGTAGCAGCTGTGGCTGTTCATAATTCTGGCCTCTGTTTTTTCAAGATAGTTTAGAAAAAGACAAACAGACAAGAGACACTGTGGAATTCTACTTGAGTTTTAGCCACTGTGCTCTGTGCACTCTGAAACGCATCCCGTATCTTCCCCTTCCCAAGCACACACATCCCTCCCAGCTTACCTGTTTGGGGTTGTTCTCCATTGCTTTTAGGTATTTGGGATTTTTTAAAAAATATATTTTGTTTAGAATTCATACCTGTTATCTGTGAGAAGGTTGGTTCACTGGGAGCTACCCCACAATTATTAAGAGTAGAACTTGTATATGCAGGTTTTAAAAATGCTTCTGCTCTTTGAAACCAGAATGTGGAATTTTGAGGTTGCAAATCATCACAATAATGCAAACATCTACAAACATACCATAGTATTTGGATGAGCAAAGATAGTATAAAAACATCCAAATGAAAATTTGGTGAATTTTGTAAATATTAGTCATATTTTGAAAAATTGCTGTTTTTCAACTATAGACTATCCTTTTCTAGACTATTTATTAAATGTATAAATTATGTTATACCATACACAAAAATAAACTCAAAAATGGATGAAAGACCTAAATATAGGACAGGAAGCCATCAAAATCCTCGAGGAGAAAGCAGGCAATAAGCTCTTTGATATTGGCCACAGAAACTTCTTACTCAACATGTCTCTGGAGGCAAGGGAAACAAAAGCAAAATGAAATATTGGAACGTCTTCAAAATAAAAAGCTCTGCATGGCAAAGGAAACAATCAGCAAAACTAAAAGGCAACCAACGGAATGGGAGAAGATATTTGCAAATGACATATCAGATAAATAGTTAATTTCCAAAATGTATAAAGAACTTATCAAAGTCAACACCCAAAAAACAAATAATCCAGTGAAGAAATGTGCAAAAGACATGAATAGATACTTCTCCAAAGAAGACATCCAGATGGCCAACCGACACATGAAAAAGTGTTTAACATTTCTCATCATCAGGGAAATACAAATCAAAACTATAATGAGATACCATCTCATGCCTGTCAGAATGGCTAACATGAACAACTCAGGCAACAAAAAATGTTGGTGAGGATGCAGAGAAAGAGGATGTCTTTTGCATTGCTGGTGGGAATGCAAACTGGTGCAGCCACTCTGGAAAACAGTATGGAGGTTCCTCAAAAAACTAAAAATAGAACTACCCTATGACCCAGCAATTGCACCACTAGGTTTTTATCCAAGGGATATATGCTGTTTTGAAGGGTCACATGCACCCCCATGTTTATAGCAGCACTATCAACAATAGCCAAAGTATGGAAAGAGCCCAAATGTCCATCGATGGATGAATGGATAAAGAAGATGTGGTATGTATATACAACGGAATATTACTTGGCAGTCAAAAAGAATGAAATGTTGCCATTTGCAACTATGTGGATGGAACTAGAGGGTGTTATGCTAAGCAAAATTAGTCAGTCAGAGAAAGAAAAAAATCATATGACTTCACTCCTATGAGGACTTTAAGAGACAAAACAGATGAACATAAGGGAAGGGAAACAAAAATAATATAAAAACAGGGAGGGGGACAAAACACAAGAGACTCATAAATATGGAGAACAAACTGAGAGTTACTGGAGGGGTTGTGGGGGGGTGGGCTAAATGGGTAAGGGGCACTACGGAATCTATTTCTGAAATCATTGTTGCACTGTATGTTAACTAACTTGGATGTAAATTAAAAAATAAATTTTAAAAAATGTATACATTATGTAACAGAATATATTGTTGTTTTCTCTATACTAATCATATTCTAATCTCCAAAGAAAATATATAGGTAGAAAAAATTTTATCTGTTTTTTTGTTCAGATTGTGTTATCCTACAAATCCAGCTAAATTTATTTAGTCTGCATACTATTCAGAAAAAAAAGTCAATCATAATTGTATGGGTAATGATGACTGGCTTTTATGTCATTAACATTACATGACCTCAAATTGAATTAAAAGGCTGTAAGTCAATACTCTATAAGGGTTCACCAGCTATTTGTAGTTTATTTATATTCACAATGTTTACATAATCTTAACCAAGCAACCCGTATTGAAAGTGGAAATAAATATTACCCTGCTGCTTTTGAATGGGAATAAATAGGTACAGTTTAATAGATTTAACATATAATGGTAGTGGGCTGCAATCTCTAATACAACCTGCTGAAGATTCAATAAAAGCTCAGATATTGACTGACTCTTCAAACTGGTTGTTAGCAACTAATTGGAGACCTTCCCTGACCAATATAGTTTACTGATTTTTGTAAAAAATAAACAGTAAAATAGCTGATAAAATTTTAAAAGGCAACTGTTTCCTAACCACAAAGCAAGGCAATTAAATTAAAAAGGTTAATTTTGAGCACCTGATCAGTAAGTGTAACAGAAACAAATCAATGGAAAGAACTGAAAGATAATACATGTAAATGTTATTAATTTCTCTGTTTATGGGTAGAAAACTCTATGAAACAACAAAAGACTGGCAACTGGATAAGTCATATCCATTACAGTGGATGTAAATGGATAAGCATTGCTGAGCACCAAGTTTTGGCTCTTTTTTATGCCCTGACAGGCATCCAGCTTGGGCTCAGGTTATGATCTCATGGTTCGTGAGTTCAAGCCCCGCATAGGGCTCTGTGCTGACAGCTCAGAGCCTGGAGCCTGCTTCCGATTCTGTGTCTACTCTCTCTCTCTCTCTGCCCCTCCCCTGCTCACACTCTGTCTCTCTTTCTCAAAAAATAAATAAACATTAAAAAAATTAAAATATGTTTTCTTGGTTAAAGAGCTGAGTTCAAATCATAGTTATCAATCTTACTAATTCATAATTTTGTACATATTGCTTTTCTTCTCTGAGCTGCACTTTCTTCATTTGTAAAATGAGACTGATAAATTCTATACAATGGGGTGATGGGGGGATTAAGTCCTATTAATGAATATGAAATAGCTTCTGAATCAGTGTTACTTTTCTACTTATAATTCTTTTATAGCCATGTCATGTTCACATTTTATCCACTTAATTCTGTAGGGAAATTGTGGTGTAATTCAATTCTATGTTTTGGACCACACGATATACAGTAAAGTAGTTTTCACCAGCCGTCTTTCCTTTATGGACCCCTCCCATGATTACTCAGACCTGAGAAAGTGGAGGTTGAGCCTACTCAAATCAGGTTGCACACAGGGCTGCTCCAAAGCCGGGCATAGGGAGTCTTACCCATACCTACAACACAGACTCAAGGCCAGGGTCAGAATCAGAACTAGTCAAAGTTGAAGGAGGAGACAAAGATCACAGAGAAAAACCGACAGTGTCCTGGGGCAGTTTTAGACATGTTGGCCACTGCCTGAGATGCCTTTTGTGTAAGTGAGCTGGCTTTGTTTGGAAGGATAAGAACAGGCTTAACTACCTAAACTCCTACTACAGGCCAGCAAGATAAGAAGTAGAGTTTTGCCCTCCTGAAAACAGCATATCTCTTCCTTCTAATTACCAACTTTGTTCTATGCTACACACTAAAATTATAAAGACTTGGGGGAAAAAATCCCACTAAAATCACTAACAGTGACAAGCAGCAGTTTGTGTTGATGTCTTTGTGAACCATTAAGTGTCCTCTGTGTGTAATCTATGTATCTAGATCTGTATCCATATCTATATCTATATATCTGTATCTGTATCCATGTCTGTATAATCACATAATCTAATGGGTTAGAATAATTCTAAAGTCAACTACTCGGTTAGTCACTCAACATTTGCTTAAGTTTTCCAGAAAAAGTCCATACTCATATGCTATTCCCTCTGCCTGGTGAGTTGTTTTTTTTCCTTTTCTCTACCAGATAAACTTCTATTTCTCCTTTGAGATTTAGCTCAAGATCACTTCCACAATAAGCCTATCTCAATGGTATTTTATTCTCAAATCTTTTATGGTACCTGGCATAGTATGTGCTCAATGCATTACAGTTAAATGCAAAATGGGGATGAATGGCAGAAGAGAAAGATGGGCAGACATATCATATTTATTTAATCATATATCATTTACAAATATAGAGAATAAAGTTTCTAAGGTGGAGAGATAATGTTTTGGGGATGATCAAATTATTTTCAAATTTATAATGTGGTTAACTTCACAAAACTGAGGTAGTTTCCAATAAGCCTGTATACAAGGAAGACTAAAAAAAAGTTAATAACCATTGTACTTACAGTAATTTACCATTTAGAAAACACTCTGTATTTCCTCATGAAATAAGTAACAATAGCTTTATGAATGGCTAATATTTTTCTGATCAACGATCATCTGTGCACGTCTTAACGATAGAATGTCTCATTGAGTGAGGGTGAGAGCAAATAGATGAGGGAAATGAGGGGTTTGGGGAAATAAACTTATCAGGAAGAATGAATGAGATAGTGGCTGCAATTGAGTAAAAAAGTAAGTTTTGACCTTCTGGCAAACAAGGAAAAATTGGAAACCTCAAGTAACTATTCGCTGGAGAAAAGCACAAGGCAGGAGGGCCAGCAGGCTCGGGCCTGGCTAGATTACAGCATCAGAACTGAGGGATTTTAGAGGCTGGTGAATTATGGAGAGGGAGGGAAGAGAGAGAGAAATAGTCTGAAGGCAACTTTTTGGGAGACCCTGAGAGTGACTGAGATGATAATTGTGGTGGTGGTCTTAGGAATTTGCTTACCTCTTCGAAATTGTTGAGAATGATTACAAAAGAGATTAAAATCATTTAAAAATCTTTCTCATTCACTGTACTGTGACTTCCTTCAGTGCAATTCTAAGGTCAACCAGGACCACAAATTAGCACTAGATTCAGGTAGGGTATCATTTGACGTTGTAGAGAACAAGCACTAGAGTGATTAAAAGGATAGATTCTGGAGCCAGATTCCGTGGTCTCAAATCATGGCTCTGCTATTTGCTATGTGTAATCCTAGGCAAGTTACTGAGCGTCATAATAAAATAAGGGCAATAGTAGCATGCTGCTCATGTAGGTGCCTTTTGAAGCAAATTAGCCCAAGAAGCCAGAACAATGCCTGGAACATTATAAACATTCAGTAAGGCTGGTGATGAGGATGAGGGTGAAGATGAAGATGATGCGAAGAACATTTATGTGGCCAATCTTTGGAGTTCCTTCATTTTATAAATGTATTGAGTGCTTACTCTGTACCTAGCATGTGCTAAGTTTGCAAGATAAGGAAGAAAACACCTATGAACTCAAAACTCTGGGGATCTCAGTAAAACGTTGGGACATAAGATTTAGTTAATAAAGGTCTTTCTAGCAGAGGTCGAATTAATGTAGACCTACTTGGCGTGTGTATAGAGCAGAGACCACCTAGATGGTTAGCACGTTCCGTATATAAATCGAGTCAAATCATCTGGAATCGCAGATGTATTTTCTCCCAGACAAGTTTTTCACTTAAAGAGTGGCTTCTGATAAATGGCTTTACCATATTGTCAGGAAATGAGGTCCATAAAATGCAAATACTAGACATGTGTGAGGCAAAATTGACATTAAGTTTTAGAAAGAAAAACCTGCGTTCATATGGAATGAAAGGGCTTCCCAACTATACGCTGTCGTGGGTCTCTGTGATTTTACCTGAGTGAGCTTAAACTTCTATTGTATCTAAGAAATAATTGCTGGTATATGATCGTGGACCACTATAACTACTTGTTTCTGATAACGCATTGCTATATAATATGGCTTTGTAGCACAGAAGGCAGTAAAGAATGGTTTTCCAAAATCTTTCATCATTTGCTATTGTCTCCAGTCTGAATAAAAGGAATTATAACAACCACTTAATGCTACATAATAATTGGAGAATAAAAATGGCCACAGAAATCATAAACGCTTAGTTACACAAAATCTTTATATACGATTATAGTTTACTACTAAATACAAAATAGCTGAAGTGGAAGATGGAAGATTCAATAAGATCTTTTGCCAATGACATGAAGAGAAGATATTTTATAAGTTTATTTTTATTACTTTGAGGGGGGCGGTGGGAGAGGGGCAGAGAGAGGGAGACAAAAATCCCAAGCAAGTTTTGTGCTGTCAGCACAGAGCCAGATGTGGGGCTCGAACCCATGCACTGTGAGTTCACGACCTAAGCCTAAATGAAGAGTTGGTCACTTAAGTGACTGAACCACCCAGGCACCCCCGAAGGTCTTTGTTTTTTAAGTGTGTTAGAGACAGGGCTTTCTTCCTAATTAAATGTTACAGGTTAAACATTAAGAAGATAGCTTTAGATTTTATATTTAAGACTGAAGAAGAAATGTTCATTTGAGAACACGTGCTATTTATGTAGAGTAGTTTATTAAACCAGATATTCAATTATCACTGATTATTTAATTTTCAAGGAATTTAATGCTCTGAAAAATATCCTATCTTAATTTCATCTTAAAATGCAGCAAAATCATACCATGTTGCTTCTGGCCCACACATCTTCATTTGTCCTTCTTTTTCAGGTTTATTCCCTGCTGTCCTGAATCTTGCTTCCAATGCTCTCATCACCACAAATGCAACATGTGGAGAAAAAGGACCTGAAATGTATTGCAAATTGGTAGAGCATGTCCCTGGACAGCCTGTGAGGAACCCCCAATGTCGAATCTGCAATCAAAACAGCAGCAATCCATATCGTATGTATTTTAATACATGTTTGCATGGCACTGGTTAAGATCTGTAGTTGAGAGACTTTTTTTAAAAAATTTTTAACATTTATTCATTTTTGAGAGAGAGAGAGAGAGAGAGAGAGAGAAACAGAGCATGAGTAGGGGAGGGGGAGAGAGAGAGGGAGACAAAGAATCTGAAGCAGGCTCCAGACTCTGAGCTGTCAGCACAGAGCCCGACATGCGGCTCGAACTCACAAACTGTGAAATCATGACCTGAGCCGAAGTCAGTCGCTTAACTGACTGAGCCATCCAGGCACCCCATGTAGTTGAGAGACTTTGAGGTGAAGTTGCATTCAAGTCAAAGGGTTTGTGGTCCCCAAATTCCTAGACCTTTTCTTCCGTTGGGTGCTTCTTTATACCTCTTCTGTACCATCTGACAAACATTACTGGAGTTCTCTATGTGTACCAGGTATAGTGCTTGAGAAGAGTTTTCTAGCTGAACACCTGTGGCAGTCATTAGGTTCACTACCTCCAGAATCACATCTGAGGATGTGGTTATTAGTGCAGGCTTTAGTCATTTGTTGGTCACTTACGTGCCAGGTACTCCGGTGAAGATCAACAGGAATAAGGTATGGTCCCTCACTGCAACCAGTGAAAAAATAGGCAAAAGGAACAAAGTAAAGAATGAGCATAGGGGTCTGAGGGAGAGAGAGGAGGGTTACAAATTAGTCTTGGTGCAAGTGAAGGCTTGCCAGAAGTGCCATCTAAGCTGAGACTCAAGGACAAGTATTAAATACGCAGGTAAAGAAGAGAGAGTGAGAAGAGACGAGGAAATGCCAGAAAGATCAGAATGAGATAGAAAACCTTACTTGCTCAGGGAACTACACGTAGTTGGAATGGCTAGAACTAAAAGCATCAAAAAGCAGAATGTAGACATGGGTCTTGTGCAGAGGCTGGAAGTGGATTATGAAGGTTCTTAAACACCTCAAGAGGGGAGTTTTAAGGAGAGGTGTCATACAAAGCCCTCTTGCTGGCTTCTACGAACCACACTGACGTCTCAGATTCATCTATGTGTTTATTCGGCAAGCATATGAACCCCTGCTGCTAGCAATGCATTGTACTGAAGTATAATGGTAACTCATACATAGTTCTTGACTTAAGCGACTTAGGGGGGGGGAATAGGGGAAGCAGAAAAGTAAATTGAGTGTTAAGGGAACATGAGAGAGGCTATTTATTTCTGGGAGAAAGTGACTCATGTACTGCAGAAAGAAAAGTAAGATGAAAAGTATTATAAAAGAAAAAGCATACACAAGACTTGGAGTTACGGAACAGCATGATACATTCAGATAATGATAAGTAATGTGGTTTAATGGGTAAAGAATTTATATGGAGAAGGGGAGAATGGTGTGAGAGGATTCTAGAAATGGAGGTTGATTTAGAGATACACGTTGGGAAATTATCAAATCTGTTGGGGAGGTTAATAATGTGAATACTTAATGTCAAAGAGGTGAGTTCTAATGGGGATAAAACTTCACAATTATAGCATTTTAAAATTTGCTTAGTTTTCTTCTCTTTTTAAGCTAAAAACCTATAAAATGAAAGAAGTTTTCTCTCACAATTTGCATTTTTTTACCTCAAAATAAAGTTGGAAGGCCTTGTGTGTTCTTTATTGGAACTAGTTAAAGGGTAGAATGCATGGTCCCCTCTCTATTATATAATTTAGAGATGCTGAAAACATTATGTTTGGAGAATTGGAACTTTTGTGATTAAAACCAGTGATCTTGTGTATCACAGAATGTTTAAAAAATCTTAAGATGGCAACTACCAGAATCTTCCATGTTTTTAATGAGTCTGATTATCTGTGATTCAGATTATTATGATATAGGTATGAGTGGGGGGTAATGGAACACATCTCACCTGTTGGCTTATTTTTTAGAACAATAAGGGCAGAGGACCTGGGTCAAAGCCCTGGGTCAGAAGCTAAGGGAGGTAGATTTAGTGGAATCCAGGAAGGCAATAAAGAGAAACAGAATCCAAGGAAGGAAGGCAGAAGATTCAGGTACCATGCTTGTGAGGAAGGAAAGAATTTTCAGGAAGAATGAATAATCAACAATGTTAGCTACTTCAAGATATTGAGTGAGAAAAGTATAAAATAGATTTTCCTTGATTTTGACAATATGGACATCCATTGGTAAACTTGTCAAAGCAGTCAGTGGATGGATGAGGCAAAAGCCATATTCAAGAGTTAGCGAGTGGTAAAAAGGAAAGAAAGAAGTATAGGGGTGTTCTCTCAAATATCGTTGGTGTGAAAGAGAATGGATGTGGTGTTTTGAAGGTTTTCAGAGATGGGGCATTTGAGCGAGTTTCAGTCGAAAGGAGAGGCCAGGAAACTTGAAGATAAAGTGACAATGGGGGTGGTAGTTCTTTAGAGGTAAAAACAGATGAGTCACTGAGCACAGGTAAGAAGGCATCCTTTTAACTCATCAAATCAGAAAGAGGGAGGATGAGTAGAGGTAAATAGAAGGGAGTATTTGGGAAGAAATTCTTACTTAATGCTCTTAATTTTCTTATTAATATGTGTGTCTAGGTGTTCTGTTAAGGAAAGAAGTAAGATTTTGATTAGCCCCTTTGGGTAATAGGAGGAGAATTGCTGAACCATAGTGAGAATAAAGTGAGAATTCTATATGGGGTGGAATGGAAGAATCAAATGTTTGTGCTGATCCTCATGGAGTTTTACAGAGAAAGTAGAATGGAAGAATAAGGTGGCAAGAAAATTGAAGTCAAGTCTGGAAGATAAATGAATTGATGGACTATGAGCTTTAGGTTCGTTAGGGAAGAAAATGAAGCCTGATGGGGAGAAACTGCCATTGGTTTAGACTGGTAGCCTTGATGATTTGATAAAGAATGTGAGAAAGGCTAGAGGCATGGAAATGGTGGGGAGGGGGTGGAGAGGATGCACTGGGCAGAAAGGGGGAGTTAGGTAACGTATGTAAAGTTGTGTGTGTGTGTGTGTATACATGCATATATGTGTTTATATATGTATGTATATAAATATAAATACATACATGTGTAGTTCCTGACTACAAGTACAAGGTTAGGATAAATAAGGCTTGAACATAGAAAGCAATTAAGCAAATATTCCAAACAGTAAACTCAGGGCTTATTATCTGGTACATATTATAAATGATGTAGAGTGGCACCTGCGTGGCTCAGTCCATTAAGCATCTGACTCTTGATTTCAGCTCAGGTCATGATCTCACAGTTGGTGAGACTGAACCCTGCATCCAGCTCTGAGCTGACAGTGCAGAGCCTGCTTGGGATTCTCTCTCTCTCTCTCTCTCTCTCTCTCTCTCTCTCTCTCCCCCTTTCTTGCTCCCCCCACCCCATGCTCTCTTTTTCTCCCTCAATAAATAAATAAACTTAAAAAATAAAAAGTGACGCAGGAGCGCCTGGGTAGCTCAGTCGGTTGAATGTCCGGCTTCGGCTCAGGTCATGATCTCACAGTTCATGGGTTTGAGCCCCACGTTGGGGTCTGTGCTGACAGCTCAGAGCCTGGGGCCTGCATCAGATTCTGTGTCTTCCTTCTCTCTGCTCCTCCCCTGCTCATGCTCTGTTCTGTCTCTCTCTCTGTCTCTGTCTCTCTCAGAAATAAATGAACGTTAAAAAAAAATTTTTTTAATAAAAAATAAATAAAAAGTGACGTAGAATTTCTGAGAAGGAAAACATTAGTGGGAACTGAAGTATCGAGAGGTAGTTCCAAGAGGCGGTCAGATTCAGCTGAGAATTAAAAAGCTGAATTGCCTGAGATTAGAAGGAAAGGTATTCCAGGAAAGGAGAAAAACAAAGAAATGTGTACAGTCACAGAGGAAGGAAGGAAGGAAGATGGAAAGCTTGGGGTGGAAAATAATTGAGGGGAGACTCTTTTTTAAAATTAAATATATATATATATAATTTTATTATGTAAAATAGTATAAATATTTATGTATTATAAATAATAAACTTATTATTAAATAATTTATTTATTATAAATAATAAATATATAGTCATATAATTATTTATTATCAATTATATATATGAATATTTAATTCTTGAGCGAGAAAGAGAGTCCATAAGTGGGGAGAAGCAGAGGGAGAGAATCCCAAGCAGCCTCTGCACTGCCAGCATGGAGCCCGATGCAGGACTTGAACCCATGAACTCACAAGATCATGACCTGAGCTGAAATCAAGAGTGGAACACCTAACTGACTAAGCGACCCAGGTGCTCCAAGTGGAGACTCTTGGTTGGAAAAATGAATGAGGTGCATTTGCTAAACTGAGTCCAGGAGCGATCCTGTCATTTCCCCCTTCAGAGTTATATAGTCAGGGTCTCTTATGTCTCCATGGAAGACATCCATATTTAAGCAAGCCTGTCCCATAGGTTTATATTGGGACAGAAGTGACAGATTGTTTTAGTAAAGCAAGATGCACAGGAAGTATGTCTTATATTTCCTCATTTTTATTTACCTGAAGTGTTTTTTTAAAAAACTTTCTTTTAATATTTATTTTTGAGAGAGAGAGAGAGAGAGAGAGAGAGACAGACACAGTGTGAGCAGGGGAGGGGCAGAGAGAGAGGGGGAGACCCAGAATGCAAAGCAGGTTCCAGGCTCCGAGCTGTCAGCACAGAGCCTGATGCGGGGCTCAAACTCACCATGACCTGAGATCATGACCTGAGCTAAAGTTGTTTCAGAAGCTCAACCAACTGGGCCACCCAGCTGCCCCTGCCTGAAGTGTTTTTTAACCTATCATAATCTGGATTTACTTTGTGTGATTAATTTTAAGCTACCACCTTCATTACATTTCAAAGTCTTGTTTTGGAACTAGAGATAGGGAAAGAACATACCCCATAAGAATAAAAATCTAGCAATAAACTACATGAATATATTTTAGGAAAAGTTGGAGCAGCACATGATAAAATTTTACAAATGCATTGAACTGCTAGAACATATCAGGCAGGTCTGTGCGTAATCACCATACAAAGAAAAGGAAGCTTGAACTTCCGGTTACTAGATTGTGCTTTCCAATTAAAAATTAGCAGTTTGAAAGATTTACTTCATCAACGATTCCCTGGACAGTATTCTGATGCAGTTAGCCCTTGGATTTACTTGTGTAGCTATCCCTGTTGAGGATGTTATAAGTTTCTATCTCATTCTAAATAAGGGAAGTATGCCAACAATTAATCAGTATTTGCAAATTAATTATGATTAAACTTTCATAATGGGGATTATGGTTAATTGTTGATTCATCTCCCAGTCCTCATTTTCATGACTAATTCTCATATCAATTTGACCTGAGGTGGCAGATATAAAAATTTCCAATTAGACAGCTTCTCCCAGAATTACCTGAGCCACAAATCTGATTTGGAAATATGGTTGTGGGTGTGTTTTTCTAACACATATTAAACCCACAATCTGTAAAGAAGATTCCAGAGGATGTTTGGGGAATGTTTGTTGTGGTATTTATTTTTCTTCAGAAGCAATGCCAGTAATATTTCATTTATGGCTGATTCCTGACGTGTCAATTTCAGCACGCATTGACACCACAAGGGCATTTGTTTGATATTTAGTTATGCTTATGGTATTTGCTGTCGTTATAAAGACCTGACACCTTTGCTATAGCTTCAACAGAACAAGTTCACTAGTGCTAATTATTAAATACGGTCAGCAGTTTTACTTTTCATTAATGAGGTAGGATGCCTCATCTCAGTGGACTGCTAATGTGGTAAGACTTGAGACAAAACAAAGTCCATCCAGTTGTTTAGTTGAATTAAATCATTTATCAGTAAAAATAGAACATTTTTGTTCTGTCCTATGCTCTCATGTTCCCATAAGTAAGTCAAGGACATAAACCTTTATGTTTTTAATTAAACAAGGTATAGCAGGCTACTTTAAAAAAATTAATCTAAAAATACTCACGATCTAAAGATGGGAAACTTAATGAATATTCAGTTTTGAATAAAATTTTTCTTTTGAAGATGACTTGATGTTATTATCAAATTCCTATTGCATTGAGGACTTCATTTTGCTTTGTTTTTGACTTTCACATTTTTTACGAAATGCAATTTGCCTGTAACTAAGATTCAGAACAGTATACATTTTGAACAGATGTATAATTTATTTTATATATATGCGTAATAATGGTTAGACTATTAATAGCTGTAATGTTCCTCTGGTAACCCTGTAAGATTAGAGTTCTCATCCAAGATATGTTTACTGGCCCCTGGAAAAAAGAGAAACTGAGAAATTCCTAATTTTTTGTGAAAACAAAATGAGTGCATTTTAAAGAACGGTTCTTCATTTTGAAATTATGGTTCTTTAAAACTTTGCCTGGTTCTAATGTTCATTAGTTTATGAAATAACAGTGATGGTACATTAAATGACAGTAAAAGTTGACTGGAGGTTCCTAATTTTACATAAATAAAGAGCTAGAACTCCTATATCAGTTCCACAAACCTCTCATACACATTTTTTTTACTTTACTTTTTTTCTGAAACTTAATCTGGGAACCACTGCTGTGAGTGGAGTTTTGTTAACCCTAGTTCAAGAATTGCACACACGGTTTAAGTGAGTTGCCATTGTTGAATACTGAATGGTGGAGCCAGGTGGAATACAGGTGGACTATTTATCTCCTCATACACCCCCCTTCATATTCCAGATATCATGCTTTTTTCATCACCATTATCATTAGAGTACATGGCTACATGCTACACCTTGTAGGCAAACGGAGGTCCATGATTGCTCCTTGTAGTGATGAGGTTTGTTCATTATTTGAAGTACTCCTTCCATTTACCAAAAAAGATTGTGTTCTAATCTAAAAGGTTACTCTTAGGCTATTTATTTGAAACATCTCCCCGGAGAAGTAGTGTTCAGAAGTTCTCAAGACTGACGCTCCAAAGCATATGTTATCTGTGACGTATAGAAGAGTAGCAGGGAATCTAGCCTCCAGTTTATTTACATTTCTATGGGCAAATAGGCTGACTTTCAAGTGAGAATTTAGGAAGTTAAGTACCCTTAGTGCAGCCCTTGGAATAGAAATAGGAACCTCTTGGGGCACCTGGGTGGGTTAATTGGTTAAGCGTCCGACTTCAGCTCAGGTCATGATCTCGAGGTTTGTGAGTTCGAGCCCCGCATGGGGCTCTGTGCTGACAGCTCAGAGCCTGGAGCCTGATTCGGATTCTGTGTCTCCCTCTCTCTCTGCCTCTCCCCCATTTGCTCGCGCGCGCGCGCGCGCGCTCTCTCTCTCTCTCTCTCTCTCTCTCTCAAAAATAAACATTAAAAAAAAAGAAAAGAAGAAATAGGAACCTCTCCATCCACCTCCACTCCTGCCATTCTCACCTGTGAATGAGCTGGGCCTGCTGAAAACAAAACAGAACTTGTGTTACTTGGAAACGAGAACAGATTTCCAATGGCTAAGAACCAAAGCAGAATGAGGGCTTTGGCACCTCAGGGGTAATGGCTGCTGTTGTGAGATGCATGGAGCTAAATTGGAGAAGAAATGTGAGGTTTGAGGGGTGTAAGGAGAAAAGGAATGGTAAGAAAGAACAGTAGGGGTGGGGAGGGCTGGGGTGAATGTCCACCCCTCCCATCGTCTACCTCCAGTCTTCCTTTTATTTATTTTTAAATTATTTTTTGATTTTATTTATTTATTTTGATAAAGAGAAAGAGCAGGAGTGGGGGAAGGGCGGAGACAGAGGGGAGAGAGAGAGAGAAGAGAGAGAGAGAGAGAGAGAGAGAATGAATCCCAAACAAGATCTGAGCAGTCAGCACAGAACCCGATGCAGGGCTTGAACTCACCCACTGAGAGATCATGTTCTGAACTGAAATCAAGAGTCGGATGCTTAAGCAGCTGAGCTACCCAGGAGCCCCTCCAGTACAGAACAGTAGGTTCTGTTCTCACCTATAGGTAGTAAAGGAGAAGGAAGATCCATGTTTTGTTGGTAGGAGAGAGTTTTGTGTGCTGTTGTCTCCCTGCTTGCCATTATTGTGCAGACTCCTCCACTGAGTTAGTGATGATGGGGATGGACAATGCTAAATGAGAGGTTTGGAGTATCTTTCATTATATTTTTATTTTTTATTTTTATTTTTTAACTTTATTTATTTTTGAGAGAGAGCACGAGCAGGGGAGGGGCAGAGAGAAAGGCAGACAGAGGATCCAAAGCAGGCTCTGCACTGACAGCAGCAAGTGCTCAAACCCCACAAACTGAACCATGAGATCACGACCTGATCCAAAGTCTGACACTCAGCTGACTGAGCCACCCAGGCACCCTGCCCCTCATTATATTTGTAAATACTGGTTGAAAGTTGGCAAGTTAAGGACTAACCATGAAAAGCCTCATAGGATGGACCTGACAGCATTTTGTATTAAGCCCAGGTAACTGGCACCAGGGTGGTGCAGTCAATTAAGCATCTGACTCTCAGTTTCAGCTCAGGTGATGATCTCCCGGTTCATGGGCTTAAGCACTACATTGGGCTCTGCGTTGATGGTGCAAAGCCTACTTGGGATTCTCTCTCTCCCTCTCTTTGCTCCTCCCTCACTCACACTGTCTCTGTCTCTCTCAAAAATAAACTTAAAAAAAAATCCCAGGTAACATATTGGGCTGCCCAAGTCTTGGTAATAATGAACATGTCAAAAGGGCAAATCTTCAACCACAATTCAGAATTTTATGGGTTTTTTCCCACAGTGTGGATGGCATACAAGAGCTGCCTCAAACATTAATTTTTGCATCTTGGAAGGACTGACGTGTTCATCAGATTTCAATATTATTTCTTCACGCTTAATTTCTGTAGTAATCTTCAAAGTTGCCTATTTTAATTGATGGCCAGAGTGTTGAACAGCTTCTCTTATAGCCTAAGTATTTAAGCATTTCATATGCCATATAGAGTGGTCTGAAAAAGCTGGATTAAAAGCCATATAGAGTGGTCTGAAAAAGAGAATTAAATAAATTCTCTTGAAGATATGAATTGCTCTCTTTGTATTATTTTGCTGTTTGATATTCACATGATGATGGCTTCAACTTAGTTTTACTTTTTTTCTTTAAAGAAACAGCGATCAATTCATTATATGTTCTTTTTTTGTCCTTTCACCTGCTGCTGATTCAATAGAGAGACACCCGATTACAAATGCTATTGATGGAAAGAACACTTGGTGGCAGAGTCCCAGTATTAAGAATGGAATTGAATACCATTATGTGACGATTACACTGGATTTACAGCAGGTATAGTCCCTCTTTTTTTTTTTTATTTACCAATTTTCTACTTTTAAAATTGTATTTTTGATTTACTATTTGTTTAGTTAGTAGTTCTTGGGTGAATTTTGCATTTATTTCTAAAGCACAATGAAAATGAATTCACATGAAGAGTTTAGAACTGAATTAGCAGCTGACTCTGTTTTGACTAATGAGAGTTAATGATGAAAATATAGATCAAGCACGTTTTACATAAAGAAGATATAATAGTGCCATTTTTTAACTTTTAAAATACTACAGCTCTCCCGTTCTGATCATGGTGTGTTTACTGAAAGGTTCTTGGATAACAGGGCTCTTGAGTAAATTGCCTCTCATTACTGAGAGTTGAACAAGCTGTGACAGTTGATTCTTAAATTAAACTTGGGCCACTAAATGAGGTAACAAGCCTTGTAGTTGTACAAAATTGACGTTCAAGTTGTTCAAGTTTGTGTGGCGGAGGCCCGGGTGCCTTCTACACTTAATTTCTTTCTTCTTTTCATTCACAATATTCAGGTCAGGCTGAAGTTATTACTCAAGGACCACCATCACCCCAAATTATTTAGGCTTGCAGATAGGATGGGATCTGGTAAAGTGTTTCCATATTTTGCTGTTATTCCAAATATAAAAACTAATTTAATTGACTGAAGCCTGAGACTGGGGGCATTTTACATAGGTTGCTTCTCTAACTCAACCTCTTTCTGATTCCCTGTAATCTATGAGGGAAAGGCTCTCAGCCATTCTTCCTGGGCCCAGTAAGGACAGAGAAGCAAAGCATTTTGGGGTTAGTGAAGGCAGAATGACCAAGATAGTTAGTGACAGATACTATATATACACTATAGAGGTCATATTAACACAGGTAGTCATGGTGGAGGGAAGCACCAGCCAATGGGGATTGGTCACATTCTCAGAGGACCAGATAGATACCAGCCATTTCACATATGGATGCTGTGTATCATCAACGGGGGTACAACCTCCTCTATTCAGAGCTTGGGCCCATTTTTGGCCAGGGTATACACATTGGGGAACTCCAAATTGCTGGCTGGTGGGTCTCACAGGAGATCTTCTGTTTACCCATCTGAGACAATTCAGGACCTAAGCACCTGGGTGATAGCAAGGGCTCAGGGCTGCAACTAAATTACCAGGTGGCATGGATTTATATCCACCCATACTAACAGCTGAATGTCAGCCTTGAGTTAATGGTATTTCCCAGTAAGTCTCCAAGCACTATCAAGGAATGGCAGGGCAAACTATCGCACTGATCAATCATGCTTTAGGTCAATGATCTCTGGTGCATGAATCCCCCGAGGATCCCACCTTCAAAGTAGACTTCATCCCTCTTCTGATAAAGACAGCTTAGTTCTTTATCAGTCACCGTGGTTCTCTCTCTTCATGTGGTGTTTGAAAGTTGGCCTTCGCAATCAGAAGTGATTTTGCTGTTACCTCGAGTCATTGTCGGGGATAGGGAGTTAATAAATAGTGATGGCTAATTTCTCTAGTTTACTCTCTGCTTATTCTTCAATTTGCACATGGGGCAACTTCAGAGTCAACTCTTTTTTTTTTTTTTTAATGTTATTTATTTTTGAGAGGCAAAGGGACAGAATGCGAGCAGGAGAGGGGCAGGGAGAGAGGGAGACACACAATTCAAAGCAGGCTCCAGGCTCTAAGCTTTCAGCACAGAGCCTCACTCAGGGCTCAAACTCATGGACCATGAGATCATGACCTGAGCTGAAGTGGGACACTTAACCGTCTGAGCCACCCAGGCAGTCTACTCTTAATATAATTTACATAAATCACTTATATTACTCTTTGCTCTCAACCATAATAGTATATATTTAATAAGCATAGCAGCATTTTTCCCTTCCAGTTTAAAACTGGATGGTACCATTACAAGTTTTTATTAAATCATTTCTATCCAACATTCCTATCATTATTAATTCAACAGGTCAGAGTCCACCTGAAAGCCCATTTCTCAATGAAGACATTTCTTTTTTCCTAGGTTTGCTTTGTATCGCCACTTATCTATTCCCGCATGGTATCTTAAGACGTATGTGGATTGTTTTCCTGTTTAGTTTAATAGCCTTAAAATGAGTGAATACTCCAAGACATCTTTTATAGTTGAGTCTTCATAACAAGTTATAAAATTCTATTTATAAGACAGGTCTACCTAACTCCAAAGTCTGGAGTACGCCTAGTGGAAGCCGTACATGGGCCCCTATATTACAGGATGGCACCCACCCAAGTCCTTACTTATTTTAACCCCCTCCTACTTCCTGCAAATCAACCTACTGTATGTTCAAGAGAAGGGCAGTGCAATTTGTAAAATGAGATAAATCTTTATTTCTATTTGACTCAAGGTTTTAACTTAGCCAGTGTTTTAGTGATGTAAAAAGTTAAGTAGGTTTTGTAATCTGTTTTTATGATGGAATTCCTCAGGCAAGAAGGGACTTTAGCCCTCTCCTTTGGTCTTAGGCTTGGAGTAACAAATTCCTGTAACTTGTAACACATTCCTGGAACTTGTTTAGCTAAGGAACAAAGCTGCAGGCAGGCATGTTTCAATGCATTGGCAACAGAGACAATGTGGACATCCTGAGTATTTATTTACTTCTCACAAAAATCTTAAAAGGGCAGCTGGAATTATTATCCTTATGTAAAAAAAAAAAAAAAAAAAAAAAAACACTGAGACTTTGAAAAGTCAAGTGACTTGGCCTTCTTTACAAAGCTAATTATGGACAGGGCTAGGATTTCAAGCTAGGTAGTCTGAATCCAGACCAGTATTTCCTAAACTGGGATCTGAAGGCTAGCTTAGGTTGCTCATGAGAAATTTTGGTATTTAATTTTAAGAGCTTCGTTTATTGCTTGGATTCTAGAAGTACCACACTATGATCTCCTGGCTTCTATGGGAGAATACAACCATCTGTTTTATTGTAAAACAAGAGACTAGATCTCTCATTTTCTAGTACATTTTAGTATGCCTCTAAAATAGCATAACTTCTGTCTTTTTTTAAACCTGCATCATGAAGGATTAATGGGTTATTCAGCATAATATGAGCTATTATCCTACTGGGAACCAAGGACAGCAGTTTTATAATGAATAGGTAAATATCACTAAGTGTTTGTTTGTCATTGATTCAGCAAGAGATTTGACCATTCCTTAGCTCTCCTTTTTATTTCGAGATGTATGAATTTCAGCCAATGCCACTTTTACTTGCTGTTGTTGATATATACTTGGCTCCTCCGTGAAATACTTTTAATAAAATTACTATTTTACATATAAACAGCCACCATTGAATTTCCTTGATTAAATCTTTGTAGATTACACCAGAAAATTCCTTTTGACACTTTAACATTCTAAATAAGTATGAAAAACAAAGCAATTTACTGAGAAGAGAGTGGCTCCTTATTTTATTAATAGATTGTTTTCAGATTTTTATTACTGAGGAATTATTAACTTTTCCCAATTCTGTTATTTACTCACAGCATATCTTGAGCAAATGACTTCATCATGCTGTGCCCCAATTTCTAGATTAGCATAATAAATATTACAATATCATGGTAAGAAATTTGAAGTGATGATAATAGCAAAATAGCAATTTTGGGTATTATAAGGTCCTGGTATCAGCATAAACTTGAAGAGAAACTTAACTGCACAATGTGTATACAAAAATCCAGTATGATGGCAAAGAAAAATATACAGCAATTTAAAAGACAATAATGGGGACTTAAAAGTTAATAGGATATCCAAAATAGTCCCTTTTAACTCCTTTCCAACCAGATTTTTACTATAATATGGGTTATATCTGATCTCATTTTTTGACTTAAAAAAAATCTGGCCATTTTCTCTCTCTGATTTATTTAGGAAGAAAGCCAACTGGAGGCGAGATAAAACATAGGCGGGCAGGCAGCTTTTTGATAGACTTTGTTAATATAAAGTGAGGTCATTTTCATTCCTGCATAATCCAGGTATGCCATGAAATTAGTTATACGCATGTGAAGGAGTCTCCTTCATTTTGATAAACAATTCACTTCTCTTCCTGGTCTATCCCCCAAAACTAAAAATGCATTTGTAAAGAAAGATAGTCTTGAAGCTACCGAGATCTTGACCTAAATATTTTATTCATTGACCTTACAGAGACATATTTAGTGAGTTAGGTTAACAGTGTTAAATGAGGTTTGGAAGGAGGTTGAATTAGCATTACTGTGCAAATACTATGGTTTTAAAATCTATGTGAGTAGCATGGAAACATTTTTCCTATATCCTTAAACTGTTAGTGAAATGATTGGACATTTTTGTAATAATAAAGTGTGAAATACATTAAAATATTTCAGTATGTTCAATTTTTCCTATATTCAATATTTTCTTGTTTAAACATAATAAGGATGGTCAAATTTTCAATCTCAAAGGAAGATTGTTATCCTTTCATTGCATATTCTTTTCTCACACTCCTCTTACTCATTCCTGTTAAACAAATCCATTGCCCTATAGCTTAGAGAACATTAGCTCCACCTATTAAAGAATGAAAAAGAGAGAGAGAGAGAGAGAGAGAGAATTTATAAGCATTCAAGAGGTTGGATGGGGTATAAATGATATACATTTAATTAATATCTCATTATCTAAGCAAAAGAGACATACACATGTAATATATTAAAAAGCCATACAAGATTTATTTATTTATTTTTTAAATGTTTATTTATTTTTGAGACAGAGAGAGACAGAACATGAACAGGGGAGGGGCAGAGAGAGAGGGAGACACAGAATCGGAAGCAGGCTCCAGGCTCTGAGCCATCAGCCCAGAGCCCGACACGGGGCTCGATCTCACGGACCGCGAGATCGTGACCTGAGCTGAAGTCGGATGCTTAACCGACTGAGCCACCCAGGCGCCCCATGCCCTACAAGATTGAAATAGTGTTGCTGAATATGCTTCTATTCTTTTTTTTTTAATTTTTTTAAATTAATTAATTAATTTATTTATTTATTTATTTTATTTTTTAATATATGAAATTTACTGTCAAATTGGTTTCCATACAACACCCAGTGCTCATCCCAAAAGGTGCCCTCCTCAATACCCATCACCCACCCTGCCCTCCCTCCCACCCCCCATCAACCCTCAGTTTGTTCTCAGTTTTTAACAATCTCTTATGCTTTGGCTCTCTCCCACTCTAACCTCTTTTTTTTTTTTTTTCCTTCCCCTCCCCCATGGGTTTCTGTTAAGTTTCTCAGGATCCACATAAGAGTGAAACCATATGGTATCTGTCTTTCTCTGTATGGCTTATTTCACTTAGCATCACACTCTCCAGTTCCATCCACGTTGCTACAAAAGGCCATATTTCATTTTTTCTCATTGCCATGTAGTATTCCATTGTGTATATAAACCACAATTTCTTTATCCATTCATCAGTTGATGGACATTTAGGCTCTTTCCATAATTTGGCTATTGTTGAGAGTGCTGCTATAAACATTGGGGTACAAGTGCCCCTATGCATCAGTACTCCTGTATCCCTTGGATAAATTCCTAGCAGTGCTATTGCTGGGTCATAGGGTAGGTCTATTTTTAATTTTCTGAGGAACCTCCACACTGCTTTCCAGAGCGGCTGCACCAATTTAATATGCTTCTATTCAATACAGTCTATTCGATGTAAGGGTTTTCTCCTGGAGACAGATCTCTACAAAGTCATTATTAGCCCATGGTGTGGTGATCAGATGTTTATTTCCCAATAGTCCCACTCTATTTTGAGTCCTTGAAGACAGAGGTTTCCGTTTATTCCATTGTGGAGCTCGGCATTTAGCAAGAACTCAGGAGATTTGATGAAAGAATAGCCCATGGCTGCTCTTCAAATCACTGACTTTTTTTCCTGGTAGTATTTGGGCCACTACTAAATTGATGAATACAAAATCATCAATAGAGGAAATTATGATCTACACATTCAAGATGTCCTACATGGATACATCTTGTTTAGTATAGCAGAATATGATTACAATCACTGTTCTTGCCTTAGTTTTTGTTGTTGTTGTTGTTGTTGTTGTTCTTTTAAGATCATTGATTGAATGTCATAAGTCGAATCTATGGTTAATTAGAAAATATATGTTCTTCCTCTAAGTGAATTTATGCTGACCTCTTAATCATTAATGAAGGTGACAACCAGCTTTAGTGTCTACATTGTGTGGAACATTAGTTCTAATTGTCTCCCCTCAGGTCTACATTCAACATTGCAGTCACATGGATCCTATTAGTACAAAATCAGATTATATCACTCCTTCCACTAAAGTTCCCTAATGGCCTTCCATCTCACCCAGTGGGAAAAGCACAATGACCCAGGAGGATTTATAGGATCTTTTTTCCACCCCACCCCATTTCATTTATGGACTCATCTCCCTGTTCATTTGCCCTTCTGGTGTCCTCTTCAGGTCTTAAAAGTCCTGCCTCAGGACCTTTGCACTTACTCTTCTCTGTCTGGAATCATTTCCCCCAATTTACATTTAAGCTGTTTCCTCACTTCCTCTGGGCTTTTATTCAAATGCCACCTTCTTAGAGAGAACACCTCTGATAATCCTATTTAAAATTACAAACTCCTCTCCACTTCCTAACCCACTTCCTAATATATTTTCTCCATAAAATATATTGCAACCTCGCTTACTATGCATATTTTACTATTTATGTTGTATGTCGCTTTTACCTCATTGTTCGAAATGCAATTTTCATGGGAGTTGAGATATTTTTCTTTTTTTTAATGTTTATTTTATTTGTGTGTGTGTGAGAGAGAGTTAGAGAGAGAGAGAGAGGAAGTAGGGGAGGGGAAGGGAGACACAGAGAATCCAAAGCAGGCTCCAGGCTCCAGGCTCCGAACTATCAGCACAAAGGCCGACACAGGACTTAAATTCACAGACTGCAAGATCATGACCCAAGTCAAAATCAGATACTTAACATAGTGAGCCACCCAGGTGCCTCTGTGTTTTTTTTTTTTTTTTAATCACCACATTCTAAGCACTTAGACTAGTGACCAGCATATGAAGCACTCAATAAATTTATGCTGAATGAATAAATGATTAAATGAATGAACAATGCAAAACATTAATCCATGAGGTAAGCATCTTATTAAAGTTGAGAATTAAACAAAAGATGAAGTAATCTCATTGTGATGTTATAATAAAATATGCTGTACGTTTTAAAATTTGTGACTTTTTCTTTAAGTCTCAGGCTGAATAACACAAAGTAAATTTATTCACTAATCCTCTTTCCAAACATATTCTAAACCTCAGTCATATTTGTCACCCTATATGACTTTACCACGTTTGTAGCTTTTAGGAAAAGCAGGTGTTAATTCATTTAACTCTTCTTTTGTCACAGAGAAGTAAGTAAGAATGTAATTTTTAAAATGTATACACATATATTTTTTTAAATGTTTAAGAGACAGAGAGAGCGTGAGCAGGGGAGGGGCAGAGAGAGGGAGAGGATCAGAAGCGGGCTCCACACTGATAGCAGAGAGCCCAACGCGGGGCTCGAACTCACGACTGTGAGACCACGACCCAAGCCTAAGTTGGTCACTTAACTGACTGAGCCACCCAGGCGCCCCAAGGCTGTAATTTTTTGAGTTTATATTTTATTATTTCTTAGTGAAAAAGGAAAAGTAGATGTAAAAGGGGAGGAAAGCCTACCATGATGCTACGTAAATGAGAGTATAGACACAGGATGTATGTATTTTGATATAAAATGCTGATAAATTATTGCAGCATCATGATAATGGGAGTGTTTGGAGATACAGATCGTATTTCAGGTGGTCTCAAGATGACTGTCCTGGAAAATGATTCTTGAAACCAGAGAATAAATTAGAGAATTGTTTATTTAAAAACAGAATAATACATAAGGAAGAGATCTGTTAAAAATCTGTGGGAAAGGATCTGTTAAAATTTTAAAATCATACTAATTCTGTTATAGAAAGTCTGAACAGAACTGCCTAAAATAGACCGAACGTGGGCAGTTTTCACAGCTGTCTGACGACTTCCACACATAAAACACAACTGCATTTCATCATGCTGGTGTATATTGTGTCTTCTCCCATTTTATTCTTGGAGTCTAAGTTTTATAACATATCCTATATGTTACATATATTATGTCTATGATTATATCTATAGATTACATGCACATCTATGTCTTTAGAGGCTGACTACGTATTTAAGTTATATGATAACGTGTGTTTTAGTTCGTAGATAATACATGTTCTCATTATGACCCCGAGTCTCTAAAATACTGGCAAAAAGGATGAGAATGAGGCTAAAAAGAAAGGAGTAAATAACCTTGTGCCCGAGCTCCAGTTCCTGACCTGTCACTTATCAGTTCATTTGCCTTTGGTAAATTGTCCCATTTTTACACCCCTCGATTTGGTCACATAGAGAATGGAGATAATAGTACCACTTCTTTCTGAAGATGATCGTTATAAGGATAAAGTGATGTAAGGTAGGCAAATAGCCTTGCACACTACTGCACATTACTTGATACTCAGTAAAAATTAGTTCCTGGCCTTCTACTGAAAGTAATGCTGAGCAGAGAACAATGGCAATGCTGTAAAAAAGCAAAGCCAGGGGCGCCTGGGTGGCTCAGTCGGTTGAGCAGCCGACTTCGGCTCAGGTCATGATCTTGCACTCCGTGAGTTCGAGCCCCGCATCGGGCTCTGTGCTCACAGCTCAGAGCCTGGAGCCTGTTTCAGATTCTGTGTCTCCTTCTCTCTCTGACCCTCCCCCGTTCATGCTCTGTCTCTCTCTGTCTCAAAAATGAAAAACGTTAAAAAAAAAAAATTAAAAAAAAAAAAGCAAAGCCAAAGCTAGGTTAAGTTCAAAAACAGTTTAATTATTGAGATATTTAAGTAATATTTACAAGTTTCACTTGGCATATAACTTAAGAAAATTGTTGTACTTAATAGACGGTAACTTATGAAAATTAATATTTATATAGAGAAAGTCTAAAAAGCGTCACTTTTACATTGAAACTCTTTTATAACACCATCTGTACTATTTTGCTGTGATTGTATCCTCTCGGCTACTTAAATTTTTAATCATTAGGAAGTAATCCTATTCATTACTAGTATGCTCTTCAAAACTTTTCTTGCCTGGTATTATTTTACTTATATCAGCTTCATTTTGTTATCATTTATGAGATTTTCAAAAATCTTTTCATTAATTTCCATCTAGCTGCCACCTTCTATTTTATACATGGTTTCTTATAAACGGCATAGAGATGAGTTTTGACATTTTGTCTAGTCTGACAATGTCTTTTATTTATTTTTTTTAATTTTCTTTTTTTAATGTTTATTTATTTTTGAGAGAGAGAGAGAGAGAGAGAGCGAGCGGGGGAGGGGCAGAGAGAAAGGGAGACACAGAATCCGAAGCAGGCTCCAGGCTCTGAGCTGTCAGCACAGAGCCCAACGCAGGGCTTGAACTCACAAACTGTGAGATCATGACCTGAGCCGAAGTCAGACGCCCAACCGACTGAGCCACTCAGGCGCCCAACAATGTCTTTTAAAAACACTTATTTTCCATGTATCTTTACCTGTCTAATGGGTTTATCAAAGCGAAGCATGTATACAAAAAAAAAAAAAAAAAAAAAGATAAATCATAAGTGAAAAGCTTGGTGAATTTTCACAAAGTGAACCTACCTAAGTACCACCTAGATTAAGATGACCAGCATTTTAGAAACTACCCTCGTGCTTTCTCTAAATCTTTCTCCCCCCTCTTCCCCAAAAGATAACCAGTGTTCTAATTTCCATTCAGCAGTGAAGCCATTTAACCCTAGAAGTTTTCTCTGTGGATAGGATTTTAGGTACAGATCAATAGCTATAAGAAATGTAAGCCTCTTCAGAGTTTTTCTTATTTTCTCTGTTGAGTTGAGCTTTTTAGTGAATTCATCCATTTTCCCTGTATTTTCAAATGTATTGGCACAAAGTTGTGAATGATATACTGTTATTTCCTTTTCAATGTATAAATGATTTGTAGTGATGCTCTTTTTTTTCATTCCAACATTGTTTTGCAAACTTTTTTTGTCCCCAACAGCTTTAATAGGTTTTTGTAATTTTGTTAGTCTTTTCAAATAGTTGATTTTTGACTTGGCTGATTTTCTCTATTAGATTAAATATTGCATTGAATATTGCATTGAATTCTGCTTTTATGTGTCTTTTTTTTAACTTTTAATTATTTTAGATTTTAGATGACTTTTTTTATCTTCTTGAATAGGTTCCTAAATTATCAATATTTTAGCCTTTCTTTTTTTCACACATATTTTTTAAGGGTACGTATTTGCCCCCATACATGATTTTAGTTATATAAGATTGATTACGTTGCATTTTTCATTATTATTTATTGAAAAATATCTCTGGAGCACCTAAGTGGCTCAGGTGGGTAACCATCTGACTCTTGATTTGGCTCAGGTCATGATCTCATGGTTCGTGAGTTCGAGCCCCACGTTGGGCTCTGCGCTGACAGTGTGGAGCCTGCTTGGGATTCTCTCTCTCCCTGTCTCTCTGCTCCCCCTCGCCTCCTACTCTCACTCTCTCTCTCAAAATAAATAAACCAAAAAAAAAAAAACCTTAAAAATATTTTCAACGTCCCTCGTAATTTCTCTTGTGACTTATGAGTTACCTAGAAGTTAAGTGCTTCATTTCCCAACTATTGAATGTTTTTCTCATCTTTTTGTTTCTGTTTTTTTCTCACTTAATTTTACCATGGTCATTCATGTTTTCAATTCTTTGAGACTCAGGTTTTTGAGCCTTGTTTTCATCTAGCATATGGTCAGTAGCATTTGCACACTCCGGAAGAATGTGGATTCTGTAGTTGTTGGCTGCAGTGTTTTAAATACATCAGTGAGTTATGTATGTCTTTGTGAATATATATTGAGACTATTTTGTTAGGGGCATACAAACTTAAGATTGGAGCTGTATTAATCTTCTTTCCATACTTTTGCTAGCAATAATTCCGTCCTTAAGGTTTACTTTTGTAGCTTCACTAGCTTCTGTTTTGTTAGTGTTGCATGATACAGTATTTTCCATTCCTCTTGGGGTCCTTATATATAAGGAGTACCTTTTGTGAGCACTATGTAGTTGAATTGAATTTAACCAGTTGAACAATCTTTGTCTTTAAATTGGATGTTTAATTTACATTTAATATTACAACTGATATTTGGGTTCAAAGTGCCACATTCCCTTTGTTTTCTATTTGTCTTTTGTAATTTTTTTTCTGCCTTCTTTTTTTTGATATTAAATATTTTTCCCCATTTAATCATTTGATTTCTCCTTTCATTAACTTGTGTTCTGTGCAGTCTGTATTACTAATTACCACAAATATTATAGGACTCATCTTTGATTTCTCAAAACTTGCTATAAATTTGTATGTTTATCACTTCCAAGCCAGGCAAGACCTTAAAACACTTCACCACCATATTGTCCACTCACCCCATCCCTTACCCAGTCAGATTTTGTCTTGATGTGTTAATTCCATGTATATATTAAGCTCCATAAGAAGTAAATGTTACTGTCATAAACAGACAGTATTCATTTAATTTTGAACATGTTTAAGTTTTTCTGTTTCTCTGTTTATTCTTTGTGTACTTCCCTCTGAGGTCATTTCTCTCTTGCTTTTTTTGTAAATTTTTTTTAATGTTTATTTATATTTGAGAGAGAGAAAGAGAGAGGATGAGAGGCAGGGAGAAAAGGAGACACAGAATCTGAAGTAGACTCCAGGTTCCAAGCTGTCAACACAGAGCCTGACATGGGGCTCAAATTCATGAGCAGTGAGATCATGACCTGAAATGAAGTTGGATGCTTAACTGACTGAGCCACCCAGCCACCCCTATTTTTTGTTTAATGGAAGAGTTTCTTGGTGACAAATTCTCTCAATTTTTTTTCCTGAAAGGCTCCATTTTTCCTTTATTTTTGATTCATATTCTTCATTAGGAATAACATTTTGTTTAAGTTATTTTCTTCTAGCACTTTAAAGATTTCATTCCATTATTGCCTGGCTTTCATAATTTTTGCTGAGAAGTCAGTTAATTTTTTTTTTTTTTTTTGCTTCTCCTTTGAAGGAAAGGTGACTTTTTCCTTTGTCTCCTTTGAAGATTTTATTTCTTTGACTCTGATGTTCAGGAATTTACCACAATGTCTAGGAATATGAATACTAGTTGGGATTCAAAACCTTTTGAACTCTGTGGATTGATGTCTTTCACTCATTTGGAAAAATTCCCAGCCAATATTTCCTCAAATGTTGTTACTGTCCACTTTCCCCCTTCTATTTCTGGGACTCCAATTACAAATATGCCAGGCTTTTTGTCAAGTCCATGATGTATTCTATGCTTTACTTTTTTTTTCCTTTTCTTCTGCCCTTCTTTTAACATTTTCTGGTGACCTTTTTTAGTATGCCCATCCTTTCTTCTGTTGGGTCTAATCTATTAAACACTAAACACTAAATTTACTAAATTCTTACTTTCAGCAATTCTGTTTTTCAGTTCTTAAATTTCCATTTGATAGGTCTTAAAAATAGATTTCAAACTCCTTCATTTATTCATCACAAGACATTAATCACAGTTATTTTTAATTACATGTCTGATAACTATGTGTAAACCATCTGTGAGTTTGTTTTCATTGTCTTTTTCTTCTTGGTTTATTCATGGAAAACTTGCTAGTTTTATTATTAAATAATGTGCATTGTGTCTGAAAATCTGTAACAGTTCTCTTCAATGGATTTATTTCTATTCTGGCAAGAGTTAAAATAGGGCCAGCTTACCCTGATTCAATCAGCTATTAAGATGTTTTGTGCCTTTATCAGGGATTCTGAGGGCTGTTTCTGATTAGACCCTATTTCTAGAGGTGGCCATTCAGGGATCCCAGCAGACAGCATTTTATTCCCTTCTTGGCTGACTCTGTACTCCAAACTTTGTCTTCTCAGCTCTATGAGATTTCCAAAGATCTGCTTAGCATTTCACTACTTATGAGTTCATTTTTGCATGCTGTTTATCTTCTGGCTCCTTTACCACTTAATTGGTAGATCTGTTGAAGGCAAAAGCTGAACAGAAAGTAGGAATCACTTTCTACAGCTCATGACCCTTCACATGCTAGCTTCACATTTTTTCAATGGCTTGTGACTCCATAGCTGTGAACTTCAGTGTTCATCTTCTCATCCTGTGCGACTGATGAAAGCCCTAGAATGTAGCTTTGTCTTTGAGCTTCAATTCAATTCACCTTTTGGTACACCAGTGAATACTCTGAGAGGAAGATGGCCAGCTCATCCTGATCTATATCCTTTTAATCACATCTGACTGCCTTCATTGCTCTCTGATGCCTTCAAACAACTGTTTTTGGTATTTTATTCAGCATTTATAGTGCGTCTCTTTGAGAGAAAGTAGAAAATATGTCTGTGCTATTTGTGGCTTTAAAAACAAAAATCCAAGTGTATTCTTTTTTTTAAAAAATGTTTATTTATTTTGAGAGAGGGGGAGAGAGAGAGAGAGAGATCACAACGAGGGGAGGGGCAGAGATAGAGGGAGAGGGAGAGAATCCCAAGCAGACTCTGTGCTGACAGCACAGATGTGAGGGCTTGAACTTACTCTGTGATCATGACCTGAGCCAAAATCAAGCTTCAGTCACTTACCTGATTGAGCTATCCAGGCACCCCCAGAGTGTATTATCTAATGAGAATTCTTTTTGTGTGTGAATTTAAGGAGCAGTCTCAATTATTGCTTCAGTATTAAAATATACTAATTATTGGGAATTTTTTGATGGATTATAAAGAAATAAGAAAGAATATTTAAGATTGGGATCATCCTGGAAAATCTGGGATGCGTGAGTTTACCAACTAAAGTAGTCCTGAACAAAGTCGGTACAATCCTAAGTAAGAAGCCCTATGCCCTTTATGGTATCTGTCCTGAATAACATATAAATAAAATAACAAGGCTGCATTTGAAAGATATTAATTGAACAATTGCTACTTGGCACTAACTGTTCTTAGCCTGAGCATCTGGCCATGAAGGAGACAGAAGTTCTGTTTTTTCAGGATTTTACATTCTAATTGTGGGGGGCTATGGTGGTTTTCTGGGGGTGAGAGAAGAGACATAGCAAATTAGGTAAATAATTACAGTAGTGAAAGTGTCATGGAAAAAAAAACAGAACAGGATGATACAATAGAAAGTGATAAAAGTAGCTACTTTATTTATGTACTCTGTCTATGCATTTTTCAGAAAGTGATATTTGAACTAAGAATTGAATAACAGAAATTACCAGTCATGGAAAAAGCTGAGCAAAGTATGTATCAGGCAGGAATACACTTGGTGTGGTGAGGAATGGAAAGAAGTCCCATGTGGCTGGAACGTAGTGATCAAGAGCGAAAGTCATGAGATGATGTCCCCATGGAATCCAGATCTAGTTAGTTCCTGTAGGAAGTAGTCAGTCCTGTTGAGGAGTTAGATTTAATTCTGAGTATAATAGGAGACATGCATTGGGATTTAAGTCACGAGTAATATGATTTCATTTATTTTGATAAAAATATTAGTCTGCCTGCTAAATGGAGAATGATAGCAGTGAAATAAGCAGGAAACTAAGTAACAATTGCAAAAGCAATGAGGGACTCTAATCAAGAGATGCGGGTGACTTGGACCATGGCAATGGTAGCAGAGATGGACAGAAGTAATAGGTTAAGATTAACTGTAGAGGTTGGTGTGACCAGAGTTGATAGTGGAATGGGGGTAGAGAGTGTGGCAGAGATGTTGACTCCTAGGATATTGGCCTGAAGGAATATATTTTGCGGAGATTGTATGGGCTGAAGGAGGAGCAGGTTGGGGATGCTAAATAGTAGATAAGGACTCTGTTTAACATTCATTGTTTGAAATGTGCACTATCCCTCCAAGTGGAAACATTAAAGAGACAATTCAATTTACAAGTCTGAAGTCTAGTGGAGAAACCAGAGGTAGTGATGTGAATTTGGATATCACTGGCACAGCAATTTCATTTAATACAAAGGCCTCATTGAACATCACCTAGAAAGAAAGTGTAGAGTTAAAAGGATGTCCTAAAATTGAACTGTAGTCATTTCAGATTTAGAGGTGACTGAAGTAGGGAGGAAAGGAAGGTGAAATCAAAGAAGCCAAGATAAAATCTATCAAAAAAGAAGGAGTGATCAACCATAGTGGTGTAGCTGCTAAGAGGGAGGAGTTAAACCACTCAGATGTTGGAAATATCAGAATGTGGGGGAAAAACATTAAAGTTCAATTAATAACAATGTTTTAAGATATCCTTAATAAAAGGTGATGGCTCCAGGCACTGAGACTTGATATGGAAACTCCCATCACAGCAATACCTACTAGTGTTCAGTTTATTTGCTTAAATGTACATATGTTCATATAGCCAAATTATGGAATGAGCCTAAATGTCCATCAACTGGTGAATGGATAAAGATGTGGTTTATATATACAATGGAATACTACTTGGCAATGAGAAAGAATGAAATCTGGCCATTTGTAGCAATGTGGATGGAACTGGAGGGTATTATGCTAAGTGAAATAAGTCAGTCAGAGATAGACAGATACCATATGTTTTCACTCCAGTGTGGATCTGGAGAAACTTAACAGAAGACCATGGGGGAAGGGAAGGGGAAAACATGCTGCAAACAGGGAGGGATGGAGGCAAACCATAAGCGACTCTTAAATACATAGAACAAACTGAGGGTTGTTGGGGGTGGGGGAGAGGGGAAAGTGGGTGATGGGCATTGAGGAGGGCATTTGTTGGGATGAGCACTGGGTGTTGTATGGAAACCAATTTGACAGAAATTATATTAAAAAATAAATGCACATATGTTGATAATTTTTTAACTAAGGTGCCAGCTAATAAAACTGTACAGAAAAAAAATTGTAGCATCCTTTACTTATTAGCTAGGTTGTGTCTAAATATTAAAAGTAATCTATTTCCTGTCAAAATACCTCAGTTTTGTTTGCTTTTACAAATATTTTAATGTGGCTTTTCAGCCAAGTGTGCTGTCAGAAGGTTATGGTAGATTAATCTCAAATTAGCTGAAACAATAAACTCAACTAAAAGAAAAATCAGTCTCATAAAGTACTACAACCAAGGAAATCAGCCCAAAACACTAATGAGCGGTTGCCTCTCTGCATTGGGTCATTATGATTATATTAATTTAATAAGTCAGTTTGGGAAGCAGAGATGAATCATCTCCAAAATATAAAGACTTAATTTAGCTGTCTGCTTCATAGATTTCACTTTCTCTGTCCTAAAATCTTATAGGAGTGGTATGCAATATGTGGTTTTCTCTGTCATATGACTTAAATACAATTTTAAGTTTTGCTTCTTCATCAGCCTCGCTGCCACCTACCCTCAATTATTTCATTTCAAACGATAAGCTTTTCCATCCATCAATGTTGAGAATAATGTATTTAATCAAGGATTCGGACATTATGGCACTATTTATAAAATGAGATAAAAAAAATCAAGAAGTAGAGTAAGAAAGTAGAAAGATTATTGTCCACTGATTTTAGAAGATATTCAAGATCATTAAATCAGCCACAAAATAGGTTCTAATATAAGGCTACCATTTATTTTAATGTAGTATGAGTAACTGAGGCTTCACAGAAATTTTTTTCATGAAGAGCATAACGTGCTGATGTCATGATTAGCATGACTCCACCTGCCATTTGGGGATTTCAAGTGACCCTGCCACCATTTTATATACGTAACCAGATAAAAATGGGTATATACCAGGAAACAGAGGAGAAGGTATTGAGTAGGTGTGCGTCTTAGTCCATTTGGACTGTGATAACAAAATATCACAGGTTGGGTTGCTTATAAACAACAGAACTTTATTTCTCACAGTGTTGGTGGCTGGAGGTTCGAGATTCTCATTGTAGCCTCACATGGCAGAAGGACTAGGGAGCTCTGGGAAGCCTCTTTTAAATGGGGATGCATCCCAGTCATGTGAGCTCGGACTTCATGACCTAAACACATCCAAAAGCTCCACTTCATAAAGCCGTCACCTTGGGAATTAGGATTTCAGTGTATGAATTTGGTGGAGGGATACGGACACAGACTACAGCAGTGCTACTCTATGTGATGATGTGTTATAGAATACCGGATGTAATATATAGCACCCTATATATCTTTCTTCTAAGAGAACCTCCTAGGACTTCCTAATTCATCCCTGAAAAAGCCCCCCCCCTTTTTTTTTACATTACCTTTTGATATGTCAGAAAGATTCTCTTTCTGAAAACTGTTTTTTTTATTTGCATCATTGTTCTCTCTGACAATCAACATAATATTTTTCACTTTCATTGAGAAGAGAGTCAATGCTCCTTAGTTATATTTCATTAAAGAGCATCTTTAAAAAAAACTTAAGCAATATTTAACACTTTGGACCATATTTTCACTTATGATAAACGACTCAGAGTATGCTATGATTCATTCTTTAAAAATTATAGTAAAATCCACATAACATGAAATTTACCATCTTGACCATTTTTAAGTTTATAGCTCAGTGGCATTAAGCTCCTTTACTCTGTTGTGCTAGCATCACCACGATTCACCACTTTTTCGTCTTACATAACTGAAATTATGACCCAGTAAATGACTTCCCATTTGCCCTTCCTCCCAGCCCCTGGCATCCACTATCCTACTTTTCGTCTCTATGCATTTAACTACATATGTCACATAAGTGGAATCATACGATATTGGGCTTTTTGTGACTGGCTTATTTCACAGAGCGTAACATTCTCAAATCCATTCATGTTGTAGCAGGTGTCAAAATTTCCTTCCTTTGGGGCTGAATAATATTTCCTTGTTGTATACACCATACATATTTTTTTACCCATTCATCAATCCATGGACACTTTACTTGGGTTGCTTCCACATTTTGACTATTGCAAATGACATTGCTCTGAACATAGGTGTACGAAATTCTATTTCAGCCTCTGCTTTTATTTCTTTAGGGGTATGTACCCAGAATTGGAATTGCTAGATCATACACTAATTTAATCTGTAATTTTTGAAGGAACTGCTATATTTTTCCACAGCAGTTGCTCTGTTTTACGTGCCTGCCACTAGGGCATAAAGATTCTAATTTTTTGTGCACCTTTACCAACACTTTTTTTCTTTGCCTTTTTTTCTTTGACAGATGACTTCCTAGTGGATATGGAGTAGTCATGGTTCAGATTTTATTTTACAGTAACTTTTAGACCATATGCTGTTGGAAAGAATAGCAGTAATGAGTGTCCATGTAAAGTCTGAGAATCTAGAAACATGAAAGTTGCAGAAAGTACGTTAAAGGAAGTTAAATCCTGAGTAATTTTGCTCAGCCTGCTGAAATGTCTCATCACCAAAAGGACAGTGATAATTCCAAGAGTCTGGAAGTGAACTATTTTATTATTGTTTCATAAATTATGGTTTTTATGATATAAATAATATTATAAATAAAACATGTAGAACACTTGTGTCTAGAAGTAAAACACAGGGGGTGCCTGGGTGGCTCAGTTGATTAAGCGTCTGACTTTGGCTCAGGTCATGATCTAATGGTTCATGAGTTCAAGCTCTCCGTTGGCCTCTGTGCTGACAGCTCAAAGCCTGGAGCCTGCTTCAGATTCTGTGTCTCACTCTCTCTCTCTGCCCCTCCCCGCTCACCTCTGTCTCTCTCTCACTCTTTCAAAAATAAATAAACACTAAATTTTTTTTTAGAAATACAAAACAGGTACTCTTGTCTCTAGGGAGTTAACTACCAGTGCTTTTTGAAAATCTATTTTGTCCTGGGCACTGGGAAAAATGTTGTACATGAATCATCTTACAGAGTTTTTTTCAACTCTGTGAGAACGATACTATTACAGATGAGAGGGTTTTGCATCAAGGAGATTTAGCAACTTGATCTAGCAAGTAATAGAACCAGAGTCCAAATTCAGTTCTTTCTGATTTCAGAGCCTGCTGTCTATACTCCAAACAGACATTCATGCAACTTAACTCCTTACCCAAACCCTAGAGTAATTCAGAGCATCAGGACTTCTCTGTATGCAATACATATATTTTCATGTATCATGGCATGTGTACATGCCAATAATTGTGATAATCTTACTAAAAACAGGAATATATTAATATAAAAGAGGGTTAATTTTAAAAATTCTACCTTTAAATTAAATTTAGGATTTACCAAAAATACTACTATCCTCTGATATATATGCATAGATATAACTTGAAATATTTAGTTGACTATTTAAATGTCTGTATTTTTTTATATTTTCAAAATGTTTTATACAGAGTTACTGCATTATTAAATGTGATTTTTTGGTCAATAAGTACTTTTAATGATCATGCAGAATTTGTGGGTCTTTGACAAGAAAATTCTTTGGGTTAATTGCAATTGCAATAGACTAAACATTCCTCTAGAAGGTTTGAGAAAGGTCATCATTGATCCAATTTGTTCAAAGTGATTTCCAGAAGTTTAAACTCTTATTTCTTATTTTTAGTATGATTCATAGATTTTCCTAAGAAAGGGCCTTAAAATTTTTCTCTAGTAATCACAATAAAAGCCTGCCTAAATGGTCCCATATCAACATAGCTTTTGAAGTCTTTATTACTTATGGACATTAAATAGAATTCTATAACCTAACTTTTACAAAACAAACATTTCTGAAGACATAAATAATAAATACAATATTTTAAATACAAGAAATTACAAATTTTTTATATTGTTCTCAAATGTAGAAAATGAAGATCAAGGTTCTAAAACAACTCGCTGGAAAAAATGTTTATTATAAACTTGTTTACTCTACACATCAAATACCTGGGGTTTTAACAAGTCTTATATTTCAATCCAAATATTCCTAATAACATAGAACTTTGACAAAATAATACCTTATAATTGAAATGAAATTTGTACTGGATGATTGGATTGAAAGCCATAATTCCATATTATACTATTTAAGTGTATAAGTATGTAAGAGTTCTTGGTAATTCCTTTCTAAATTTTCATTACTTTTTGAGCACGTATGTGGTGACTGGGATACAATAGGTGCCCAATAAATAGCTGTTGAATAGATGGACAGCTTGGCTGAATCTTTCTGTTTCTGAGCTTTCTTCTTTGTGTTATTAAAACATAACTTTCTTAATTATATCATTCCTTCCTCTTTAATAGGATTGTGTAAATTATTCCTGTCTCAGGAATAGCATAAATTGCTAAGCCAACCTCCTAGACTTAACTTTTCAGTAATCTAAATCTTATAAACATCCAAAAAACTTTGGATGTAATGCTTTACTTTTCCAGTAGGAGCCTATTTTCAAGTTTCTGAAAAGGTTTAGTTTCAACAAAAAATACTTGTATCTATTGATTACAAAATGTGGGGATTCTTTTTGAAGAATGCAGTTCCAGCAGATGCTATTGTAAATCATAAAAATAAGACTCTTATGTAAAGTCCTAAATTTGGCTATATTCTCAGTCCCTGAGAATAGTCTTTATACCTGTTGGAATACTGCCTATATTGACTAGCTTTAATTCCTTTAAAATGTTCAGTTCCAAAACAATTTGTGAACAACTTGCTGCTATAAAGTACAATTCATCGAACATCTTTATATCTTTTTCTTTATCTCCTTAAATCATTACATTTTACTCCTTCCAGTATGGTTTAAAATGACTACTTTTTAATTTAATTCTTGAAACATTTGATTTTTCCATTGGTACTTTGTTTTGTTTTCATACACATCATGGAATTTTTACCTAGGTATCATCGCAAGTATAGCTATATTTATCAATTCTTTTCTCATGAACTAACTTTTAGATAGAGACTTTGCTTTATTGTCTTACAAAAGTTTGCTAACAGCATTAACGTTTGGGTTTATTTCTTTCATTTTTCTTCTGTACATACACATGTCAACACCTAAGCACACCTACGAATATACATGCATTTTTAAAAAGTTTTTATTTAAACTCCAGTTAGTTAACATACAGTCTAATATTAGTTTCAGGTGTGCAACACACAGATTCAGCACTTCCGTACAACACCCGGTGCTCATCACAAGTTCACTACTTAATCCCCATCACCGATTTCACCCATCCCCCACCCATCTCCATTCTGAGAACAATCAGTTTGTTCTCTATTGTTGAGTCTGGTTTGTTTGGTTTGCCTCTCTCTCTCTCTCTCTCTGTCTCTCTCTCTCTCTCTCTCTCTCTCTGCTCATTTGTCTTATTAAATTTCACATATGAGTGAAAACATACGGTATTTGTCTTTCTCTTACTGACTTATTTCACTTAGCAGAATCCTCTCTAGCTCCATCCATGTCATTCCAAATGGCAAGATTTCATTGTGCGCACGTGCACACACACACACACACACACACACACACACACACACATACACATTCCACATCTCCTTTACCCATTCATTGGTTGATGGACACTTGGGTTGTTTCCATAATTTGTCTATTGTAGATAAAGCTGCTATAAACATCAGGGTGCATGTGTCCCTTTGAATTAGTATTTTTGTATTCTTTGGGTAAATATTTAGTAGTGCAATTGCTGCTTTGTAGCATAGTTCTATTTTTAACTTTTTGTGGAACTTCCATACTCTTTCCACAGTGACTGCACCACCTTGCGTTCACACCAACAGTGCAGGAGGGCTCCCCTTTCTCCACATCCTCACCAACACTGTTGTTTCTTGTGTTATTGATTTTAGCCATTTTACGGATGTGAGGTGATATCTCATTGTAGTTTTTATTTGTATTTCCTTGATGCTGAGTGATGTTGACTATCTTTTCATATGTCTGTTGGCCATCTATATGACTTCTTTGGAAAAGTGTCTATTCATATACTCTGCTTCTTTTTAAATTGGATTATTCAGGTTTTGGGTGTTGAGTTTTTTGTTTGTTTTTTTTTTTTTAATCTTTATTTTTGAGAGAGAGACCAAGTGTGAGTGGGGGAGGAACACAGAGAGAGGGAGACACAGAATCAAAACAGGCTCTAGGCTATGAGCTGTCAGCACAGAGTCTGATGAGGGGCTCAAACCCATGGACCATGAGATCCTGACCTGAGCTGAAGTCAGACACCCACTGACTGAGCCACCCAGGTGCCCCTGGGTGTTGAATTTTATAAATTCTTTATATATTTTGGATACTACACATGCATTTTAAATTGGTAGCATGCTGTAGATAAAGTTGTATGTCCTTTTCAACTGTGTTTTGTTAACTGGATATTATGAACATCTTCATGTAAGTATATAGTCTTTGAAATTTAGTTATTTAAAAATTAAATCTCAAACATCTGGTCTCACAGATCATGTTCCTGCTTCCAGACCTCCTTGAAGTTGTGGACTCTCTGAAATGCAAGGGTAATAAGTGAGACAGAACACCTAGCAGGATCTCAGGAAATACCATTGACTATATGGTACCTGTCAATATCATGGGAGCAAGCAATGTGATCTTTCAAAACGAGGAACAAATCAATAATTAAATAAATTTAAATAGCATTCTACTATTGCATTATTTGCGCTCCCTTTTCTTCATTATCTTTTCATTACAATAATCCAAACCAAACCAAAGAATCCAAAATCAAATAAACTGTTGGCTGGTGAATTATAATGATAGATGGGAGTTAGGACTCAAGTAGCCTTTACTCTCAATGAGAAGATATTTATCGTCTAATCTAATTGTTTTTGTCTGTCTCTCTCTTTCAGTCAAAACTTTCAAAATAGATTCTCTTGCCAACTTGGTAAGCAATATTCTTTCCCTTGAAAAGTAGCAACTTAGATCTTGTGTATCAGCTGGGAAATGGAGGAAAGTGTTGCTACTGATTATAATAACAAATATTTAATGAGTGCTTAACATGGGCTGGACATTTCTCTAGTTCTTCACAGATACTATGTTTTATATTACTCACAACTTTGTGATGGAAGTGTATTGTTATTTCCATTGTCCAGATGGGTAAAACATGAGGCATAGAAAGGTTATGAAACTTTCCCAAATGGCAAGAGCCTGTTTATCCATATACTGAGTCTGTCTCTCAATCAGCAACTCCACTTGAACATCTAATGAAGCATCACATATTTTATAGCTCAAAACAGCAGTCTTAATGATTTCCTACATGCACCTTCTCGGTAAAGCACCACTCTGAATCCAGTTATTGAAGTAAATAAATAAAAATAAACAAAAGCTGTGGGAGTTATCTTTGATTATTCTTTTCCCTTCATATCCCTTATTCAGGTTCCCTAAACTTGACCTACAAAATATATCTTGAACCTGACCACTTATTATCTGCACTTTTCCCACACCATTTATTCTTACCAGGACTGCTAGAATAGTCCCCTGAATAGTCTCTTTGCTTCCATATTCCCTCTTCATAGCCTACTTACTAAACAGAAGCCACAATAATCTTTTCATTAAAAATTTTTTTTTAAATATTTATTAATTTGAGAGACAGAGACAGACAGAGACAGAGCATGGCCGGGGGAGGAGAAGAGAAAGAGGGAGACACAGAATCCGAACAGTCTCCAGGCTCTGAGCTGTCAGCACAGAGCCTGATGTGGGGCTCGAACCCATGAACCATGAGATCATGACCTGAACCGAAGTCGGATGTTTAACCAACTGAGCCACCCAGGCACCCTACACAATAATCTTTTAAAAATATACATTGGATCTCTAAGCCTCTTTGCTCAAAATCCTTCAATGGCTTCCTGACATACATAGACTAACATCCATGCTCCTGGCCACTCCTGGCCCTTGTGAGCTTCTCCAACATCCTAGCTCACCATGGTCTCTTGCTCCTATTTTATTCTAGTCACATTGTCCTTCTTGAGATGAGCCATGTTTATCTTTGCACCAGGCTCTTTATACTTGCTATTTCCTCTGCCTTAAATGCCCTTTCCCAAGATCTTAACATAGCTTCATCCCTCATGTCACTGAGATTTCGATGCAAATTTCATCTTCTCAGAACACCCTTCCCTGATCACCATCTATTGTAGAAACCGCTACCTAAAATTGTAATATTTATTCACTTACCTTGTTGTTACAATGGGGGACCTGGCAAATATTTAACAACTGCCTCTCGAGAAGATAAAAATAAAAAGCTATGATTTGTAGTCTCAGCCAATTTCCATGCTATAAAAACGTCCATCAGGACTGATTTAAAGCTACCAACATGATGTCATATTGAATCAGGAATTGGGAAGAAATCCATACAATTGGATTTTTTAAATTGAAATGTATTTGAAATGTAACATTGTGAAAATGTAAGGTATACAGCATGTTAATTTGACACATTTATATTTTGTAATATAATTGCCACTGTGGTGACAGTTAATGCCTCTATCACATTACATAATTATTTCTTTTTAGTGGCTAGAATAATTAAATTCTAGTCTCTTAGCAAATTTGATAATTATAATATATTATTGTCTGAATTTACTGAACTATTCATTAGATCTCTAGCGTTTATTTACTACTCAGTTCAGGTTTGTACCTCAACACATGTGACCCACCATCATCCTCTGGTAACCATCATTTTACTCTCTGTTTTTAGGAGTTTGGCTTTTTTAGATTTTACATATAAGTGATATCATCACTTGTCTTATCTTTGTCTGTATGACTTATTTCACTTAACATAATTGGTCAAGGTTCATCTGTGTTGTTGCAAATGACTGGATATCCTTATTTCTCATGGCTGAATAATACACAGTTGTGTGTGTGTGTGTGTGTGTGTGTGTGTGTGTGTTTGTGTGTACATTCATACATTTAGGGGCACTTAGGTTGTTTCCATGTTGGCTGTTGTGAATAATCCTATACTGGTAATCCATTTATTTCCTTGATATCTTGTTTTCAATTCCTTTGGGTATATTCCCAGAAGTGGAGTTGCTGGGTCATATGGTACATCTATTTTAATTTTCTGAGGAACCTCCATACTATTTTTCACTGTCGCTGAACAAATTTACATTCCCACCACTACTGTCTAAGTGTTCCCTTTTCTCTGTATCCTCACCAACAGTTGGCTCTTGAAAGCCAATGCAAGCTGGATTCAGCACATCACTGGTGTACTGCCTGTTTTTCAGAATATAATCTCCATGAAAGAGCAATGTTGTTATCTTCACGTCTGTATTTGAACACTTAGTTTAAAGGTTGACCCAATAAATAATGTGTTACTCAATAAGATATGAAGAATATATGAGTCAACAAACTAATTAGTATAACACTTTGTGGGCCTTTAAAATGTGTACATAAGTGCAGAATTGTAGAATCTATAATAGGAGACTTGGGGGAAAAGGTGAGAGTGTTGCTAGTCAAAGCAAATTTGACTGCGTGTACAGCTGTCCTTCCCATCCTTCTTAATCAAGAAACCACCCCAATCCCTGTTTGAATATTCTCTTTCAAACCTTTCTGGAGAGATTACTGAGAATGTAGACATAAATGTATTCTGTTCATATTTAAATCATTTCATTTATGTTTAGTCTGCAAAAATTGATTTGAAGTTATTCCAGTATGTTGTGTACCTTAAGCATTTGATGCATGTCTAAAGTGTTCTTCACGTCAAGAATATCTACGATTCAAATTATGACCTTCTTTTGGTTTCTGTTATCATTTTAAAGTGACCTAGACACACAAAAAATCAGATTCAAGAATTTTCGCTTCTCTGATGACACTTGATAGTATATTGTGCCGAGGAGAGCAAGCAACAGAAGAAGGGTCTCCTTCACACAAAACGTGTGTAAAGTTGTTTCCAAAAAGCATCTGTATTTACTAGCTGCTGTTTATGGCTACTAACTGCACTACTGTTCTTATATTCAATGCAGTAAGGAAGAAGCCTCCATTCTTCATACCTCTTGTAATGCTTTCCTAATAGCTGTCGCTACTTGGCAACAATCCACAGCATGTTTAGGTTTAACAGAATCTTGGCTTCATAATGAAGCACATCATTAAACTGTTGTTTATAGTGTCTCTTTTTACAGTCATTCATCCATATATATTTATGGTGTAATTGTATGGATGTTCTGCTGTCATCATTCCCTGCTGTGTAGATCGATTAAATTTATACTGTCAGATTGTACTACTGATGACCTTGCAGCTTTACCAATTAATGTTGAGTAATGATAGTCAATCAAACTGCTCAAGAATCCCTATGGGTTATGATGTATGTCTCGAGTGTCACACATGAGATAGAGCTTGATTCCATATTGGTGAAATACCATGTCTGTTTCCCACAGATGTCTTGCTCTTTACGATTCATTTCTAGACATTGTGATTAAATGTTCTATTGGATAGTGACTTTAAAATCAGAATACAATGACAACATTTTGTTATATTTTAAGTGGAAGTGTGTGTGGGTTTTTTCTAGTGGAGGATTTTTATAAATTAATCATGTTAAGAGCTAGTAGACTGTTCCCAGGAGGACATTGGTTCTATACAGTGTCCAAAATTATTTGTTCTTTTTCTGGGCAACTATAACCATGACTTTTTGTGATATCCATAACCTGTTTAATTGGAAGTATTTCAGTGTTAAAAATTATCCTATGTCACTTCTTAAGTTTTTTGGTGTTGTTTTTTTCCCTCCTATACTATGGGTCCTAATTTGACTAGCCTTGATTTTCTCTGGTGGTAAGGGCTTTTTTATTTTGTTTTGTTTTTCTAAAGAGCTTTTTATTTTGATGCAGCCAAATAACTAGTCCTACATGGAGAGCTTTGGAAAGTCCATAAGCAGTCAAACTTGACTACAGAGCAAAACACTTGTGAAGGCAGCATAAGAGAAGACAGTAAAATTCTCCATGTGTTGTCTGTGTATGCTGTGGATCCTTTTGGAGCTTTAGAAATCCAGCTGTCAGCACTTCTTAAATCATTTTTGACTTGACATCATGAAAGTTATATTATGATTTGGTGTATTTCTAACTCAAAAAGAATCAGGAGAAATCTAGACAGAATAGAAAAAGTGAAGAATTTGCAGGATGGCTCTTGTAAGAACTTTATCATATGTCCTCTTAAAATGGTAGCCTTTCAGACATATTTATCATAACTTTTTGGCACTCAGTCTTTAGAAAATGTCTGTATAGTTATATGAGTGTCATCTCCTACCCTTAGTTTTAAATCGCAGCCAGAATGACATCAGGCTCTGCAGCTTTCTCATTTTTCATTTCTTTAAACTTCTTCACACTTCACTGGCAAGTGAGGTAACCTCTTTAAAATTTGAGGTAAAGGCCAGCTTGACAAATTTTGGCGGAATCCTCTCTTTTCCAGATTCTCATTTCAGAGGGAGAATATGTGATTCAGACATATTTAAGATAGTTTTCTTGTCAATATCATCTTGTGACACCTCTCTGTAAATGAGGTGGGATGTGTCATCTTCACATACTAATGTCGCATGACAGTTGGGTAGGTTCACCGTGTAGAAATCACCTCCGGGTCTCTTGAATCATTTCAGAGGTGCAATTCTATTTTTGATCACCTATTCAATTGAATTAAAGGAAATTATTAAGAATCTACTACATGTAAGGCATTAAGAGACATTTATAAACTATTCTGTAGTTATTACTATTAGCAACTTGTAACTTAGTTTTAAAATATGGGCAAGGCTTCTTTACAAAGCAAAATTAAATTGTCATAAGAAATATCGAGTTATTTTGAAATATAAAATGGGACTTGAGAGTGTGGGTAGATTAGAAATTGAGATGTGGGAAATATCTATATAAATGAGTTAGTTGAAATATTCTTAGACTAGAAAGTATTATTTTGCAAAAAGCAAAATTAGGCAACCTGGATTTATAAACTTTATAATTTACTACTCATGTAAAGTGGAACAAGTTACTTAGTGTATTGGTTTTCTATTACTGCCATAACACAAATTAGTGTCTTAAAACAACACAAATTTATTATCTTACAGTTTAATGGGTTAGAAGTCTGAGATGATCCTTACTGATTTAAAATCTAGATGTTGGCAAGGTTGCATTCATTTCTGGAGACTCCAGAGGAGAATCCATTTGCTTGATTTTTTCTAGCTTCCACAGGTCATCTGTATTCCTTAGCTCATGGCCCCTTCCTCCATCTTCAGAGCCAGAATTGGGTTGAGTCCTTCTCATATTCCATCACTCTGCCTTTCTCTTTTGCTTTCCTTTTCTATTTTTAAGGACACTTGTGATTACATTGGGCCCACATTGCCATCTCAAGGTCTTTAATTACATTCTATCTGCCATATTTTTTTTCCATGTTAAGGATTAAAATGTGGACATCTTTGAGGGGCCATTATTCTTTCTACCACATCTGCCACATCTCTCATTTTAATTTTTAAAAATGTTATTTATTTAGGGAGACAGAGAGAGTGAGTGGGAGAGGGGCAAAGAGAGAGGGAGAGACAGAGAATCCTAGGCAGGCTTTGTGCTCTCAGCACAGTGCCCGATGCAGGGCTCAAACTCATGAACCATGAGATCATGACCTGAGCCAAATTCAAGAAATGAAGGTTCGAATGCTTAACCAACTGAGCCACCCAGGCACCCCTCTCATTTTAATTTTCTAATTGGTTCCTACCTAGCTCACAGGGTTCTTGTTTGTGGAAGCCAGCTTCTGCATGCCGAAGTGCCTGGCAAATGCTGTGCTTTAAATAAAATGTAACTTTCCCCAAGAAAAAGATTTTTCAGAAGTAGAACATTGGAACACCTTTTGTTAAGGAAACTGGAATTAAAAAGAACCACAGCAGGTGTACCAATACAGGGTTTGGAGAGAAATTCAGGGCATGCTGTCTTCAGAACACACTTTCTGTCTTCATTCCCTCCTGTCCTATTGTTTACCTTCCATTTTAGGTGAAAAGCTGTTTCAGGAAAACATGGTTTTTTATAATCCCTAAATTATAAATAGTGTAAATACCTTTTCTTACCCCAAAGATAAAAAGAGTTTCCAAAAGGGGGAAGAACAGCATAGTCAAAAGCTGTAGAGACTGCAAAGAAGATGAGGATGAGGAAAAAAATATGAATTTTTCATCCAGGTTTCTGGTAACTCCTCTGAAAGTGATAAAAGTAGGTGGGCTGTAAGGGGTTAAACAGAGAATGGGTGGTAAGGTTATAAACAACAGAGGGTACAGATTGCTCTTGAGAAAGTCCTTAGAGAAAAACAAGAAAGTGGGGCAGTATATAAACATGAAAATAGTTCTTTCTATTTTCATTTGTAATAGCTAAAATTGAATAAGTGTTAAGTGACTCTGATCTGTTGAAAGAATTCATGAACCAAGATCAGAAAGTTTTATTCTGTCTTTGATTTGTTATTCTACACTGTTAACGTTGTATTTCTGACTCTTCTCATCACTACAAATCTTTGCTATTATTCCCCAAATGCTTTGAACTAGTGTGATTCATTCATGTCTGCAATGTCATAAATTGGAGAATGCGTAGGTTCTTCTTAGCGTGATAGCGATAGAAGCACAAAAACAAAGACAATGCTGGGTGTTTCTCAAGGGTGAATAATTTTTAGAAGGCAAGCTTTAAACTGTCACATTTCTGATTGTCTGTGATTCACACCAATATTGTGCTCTGTGATGGCTTCATTGAAAGGACTGTCGTGTTCTATGGGGGACTCAGCCTACCTGCTCTTTTACCAGTAGCTGGTGTGAAAGCCTTGCTGTGCCAATGGCTTGTTCACAGGAGGCAGGTCAATCTTTTGAAACCATAGATTGTTTCAGATAAGAGAAAAATATGTGAGGAGAGAAGCGATGTCAAGGGCAGTGCTGAAGAGCAAGAAAATGCTTGTCTGAGTTTTACCTGCAGCTAACATTGTTAACAATGATAGCAACTTAATGAAGCATGAAGTACTAACAGCATTAATAAGCTTGGGGAGGACCTTATTCATTCCAATTTGCATTCCGTTCACTTGTGTTACTAGTTTTCTTAAGACTGAAGTAAAATTTTGATACCTTCTGGGCCACCAATGCCTTTTAGAATTGATAATTAAGCTGAAAGAATTATTAAGATCTACTTATTGAGCTCAGGATGCAGTGTATTCACAGAATGAAGCAGAGTTAACCATTTATCATGATAATAAAGTACATTAAACATTTGATCAGTAAGAGCAAGCACTACATTACCAGTAGTGGTAAGATCATTGTGTATAAGAGAATCATTTATTAAAATAAGATGCGTTAGTAACGCTTTAAATTGTGATTATAAAAATTTCCCAACATACCTCCAAAGAATTGTATAAGGAAGAATATCACAGACCTAGATGTACCCGACACTCACCTGGAAGAATGAACTCATGGCCTTTCTTCTGTCACTTCTATACTTATCCATATCCTATCCTGCCCTCCAGATCAATTCGAAGCAAATTCTAATCATATCATTTTCTCTGTATAAATATTTTAATATGTATCTCTGAAGGACACAATTCTTTTTTAATTTTTTTTCTGCATTTTTATTTATTTTTGAGAGACAGACACAAGTAGGGGAGGGGCAGGGAGAGAATGAGAAAAAGAATCCAAAGCAGGCTCCAGGCTCTGAGCTGTCAGCAGAGAGTCCGATGCGGGGCTCGAACTCACAAACTGATCATGACCTGGCCAAAGTCGGATGCTTAAACCAACTGAGCCACTGAGGCACCCCTGGACGCAATTCTTTTGTAAATAAAATCATTGTCACAACTAAAAATTAATACTATTACTACTACTTTAATACTAACAAATATCCAGTCAGTTCAAATTTATCACATTTGCCTCCAAGTTTCTTTTATCAGCTATTTGGTTGAATCAGGGTGCATCTGAAGTCGCATACTGCATTTGATACGTCTCTTAAGTCTCTGTTAATCTGTAACCTCATTATTTTTTATTTCCTTGCAATTTCTTTCTTCCTTTTAAAATTGAAGTGTAATTAACATACAGCGTTATGTTAGTTCCAGGTGTACAAAATAATGGATTCGGCAATTCTATACATTACTCAGTGCTCATCAAAATAAGTATACTCTTGATCACCGTTCTCTATTTCACTTCTACCCCACTCACCTCACTTCTAGCAACTACCAGTTTGTTCTCTGTATTTAAGGGTCTGTTTCTTTTGTCTCATTTTCTTTGTTTGTCTATTTGTTTCTTAAATTCCACATGAGTGAAACCATATGGTATTTGTTTCTCTTTGACTTATTTCACTTAGCATTATACTTCTAATTCCATCCATGTTGTTGCAAATGGCAAGATCTCATTCTCTTTTGTGGCTGAATAACATTCCGTTGTGTGTGTGTGTGTATGTGTGTGTAATCTTCTTTATCATCTTCTTTCATCTATGGATGGATACTTCAGTTGCTTCTATATCTTGGTTATTATAAACAAAGATCTAATAAAAATAATGTTTTCATTTTCAAATTATGTTTTTGAATTAGTGTTTTCATTTTTCTTTGGGTAAATACATAGTAATGGTATTCCTGGATCATATAGTAATTTTTTTTTTGTTTTAATTTTTGAGAAACTTCTATACTGTTTCCTACAGTGGCTGCACCAATTTGCGTTTTTCACCAGAAGTGCACAAGGATTCATTTTTCTCTACAGTCTTGTTGACATTTATGATTTCCTATGTTGTTGATTTTAGTCATTCTGACAGATGTGAGGGGATATTTCATTGTGTTTTTGACTTGCATTTCTCTCATTATTAGTGATGTTGACATTTTCTTTGGGAAAATGTCTACTTAGGTCTTCAGCCCATTTGAATTGTATTATTATTATTGTCATATTATTATTATTATTGGTGTTGAGTTATAGAAGTTCTTTATATTTTGGATATTAACTCCTTATCAGATATGTCATTTACAAATATCTTCTCCTACTCAGTAGGTTACTTTGTGTTTTGTTCACAGTTTCCTTTGCTGACCAAAAGCTTTTAATTTTGGTGAAATCACAATAGTTTAATTTTTCTTTTCCTTTCTCTTTTCTTTTCTTTTCTTTTCTTCTCTTTTCTTTTCCCTTTCCTTTCCTTTCCTTTCCTTTTTCTTTTCTTGGGGAGATATATCTAGAAAAATGTTTCAACAGCTGAGGTCACAGAAATTACTACCTATGTTTTCTTCTAGGAGTTTTATCAGGTCTCAGATTTAGGTTTTTAATCCAAATGGAATTTATTTTTGTGTGTGGTATAAGGAGGTTGTCCAGTTTCCCTCTTTTGCATGTAGTTGTTCAGTTTTCCCAAGACCATTTATTAAAGAGACTGTCTTTTCCCCATTGTATATTTTTGCTTCCTTTGTCCTAGACTATTTGACCAAATAGGTGTGGGTATATTTCTAGACTCTCTATTCTATTCTCTTGATCCATATGTATATTTTTGTGCCATTACACTACTGTTTCAACTGCTACAGTTTTGTAGTATACCTTGAAATCTGGGATTATAATACCTTCAGTTTGGTTCTTTTTCAAGGTTGCTTTGCTTCTGGGTCTTTTGCGGTTCTGTGTAAATTTTAGGATTATTTATTCCAGTTCTGTGAAAAGTGCTGTTGATATTTTGATAGGGATTGCACTAAATACGTAGATTGCTTTGGGTCGTATGGGCATTTTAACAGTATTTATTCTTCCATGGAATATCTTTGTTTTTGTTATCCCTTCATAGTAAATAGTAGTAAATAGCAGTATCCTGTATAACTGCAGTTTTCTCCATGTTGCTTTTTTCATTTAACAATATATCCCTCCATTTATTGCTCTTCCATGTCAGGTTTCCTTGGCTATTATTGCTTGTTAATTCTTCCAAATCAACTTTATAATCAACTTGTCCATTTCTAGGAGAAAAAAACAAAAAAACAAAAACAAACAAAAAACCAAAACAACAACAACAAAACCCACACACAAACCAAAAAAACCCAATTTTTTTAATGGAAAAATGGAATTTCTTTACACATATGTATTAATTTAGGAAGAGCTGAAAAGTAACTCTTGTTATTTTCCAGAGCTAAAAGTTGAGATTTTTCTTTTTGCAGAAAGAGGTAGAGAAGTCCTTCAAATACTTTCCCGTGGACTGTTAAGCATTGATTAAAACCCCTTTAAAAAACAATTTCAGCATATAATTGAACATTTTATCTTCAAGGGATTACCATTAATCATTTGGCTAGATTATTGTTTCTTAGAAATTTGGAGTGGTTGCATAATTCGTTTTCAAATGTATAAATTTCTCATGAGTTTAAGGTTAGTATAAAAAAGGCTGTTTTAGTTGAGGGTACAGTGTTTCTGTTTCTCTTACAACACACGAAGCACTTACCCTGAGTTGAAATCACACATTTTCTTACCTGTAACACATTACATTGACGCTCAGCTTTTGTAGTATACACTTGGAGTGGGGCATGTCAAGTAGAATAAATGGGCTGCCTAGGACAACTAAGTGACAATTGCAAATCCTTTTAGAATGTAAATGATTGTAAATGAACTTGTCTGAAAGGGAGTATAAGCAGACAAGGGGGCAATCCTTCTGGACTTCCTACCACGTTATTCTAGGTTTAGTGAAGTTTGTGCAAATTTATAGGAGACATAAAACCCAGAAAGTAACAATTGGAGGTATTTCTACTAACCTGAAAATAATTGGAGGTTAATTTTTTTTTAAGTTAGAGCATCATTTAAATGATTTTACTGTTGGAATTTGATTTAAACAAGGTCTAGTAATAAATAGTATTATCAAAACCTGTAGAAAAATCTCTTCAGAGCATTTTCAAGATTATAATGAGCCACTTCTCTGTGATTGCCCAGAAATTTTTGCTGGAGAATAAGAACTTGGTTATATGTGGTTTGATGAGAGCGGGTCTTTGAGTGAATCTTATGTTGTACTCAGACTTCTGATGAATTCCCTGCATTTGGCCCCTCTTCTCACCCCTGCTTCTCATCTGACCAGCCTCTGTGAGGTCCTCCTGAGCTTCTTCAGGGCTACAGCCACTCTGAGTGCTTAAGGCCATGACCTCTGCTCTCCCTCATCAGCCAACTATCATGGACCTTCCAGATAAAAGATGAACTCTTCTTGGAGCACCTGGGTGGCTCAGTCGGTTAAGAGTCCAACTTCGGCTCAGGTCATGATCTGGTGGTTCATGGGTTCAAGCCCTGTGTCAGGCTCTGTGCTGACAACTCAGAGCCTGAAGTCTGCTTCGGATTCTGTGTCTCCCTCTCTCTCTGCCCCACCCCTGCTCATGCTCTATGTCTCTCTCTGTCTCTCTCCCTCTCAGAAATAAGTAAACACTAAAAAAAATAAAAAGAAAAGGTGAGCTCTTCTTATCCATGTATTTTGGCTCTTATTGGGTTCTATTTTATTTCTTTTTCTCTCTTTTGAGGTCTCGGGTGAAAGAGCAGATGATCACGTGAACTGTACCCATCAGCTCATACATATATATTATGTGCATATCTATACAGCTTCCCAGATTATTCCAGTGGATACTGAGACTGGAAACACCTGATTCCTAAAGCCCTTTCTGGTTCTCAAAATGTGTAATCTCATTGTTTTCTGAATGCTAATATACCTGTATGGATAAGTGAGAGAATTTGACAAACTTACTAGTAGAACTAAGAATACAGATGAGTTTTTAAAATGTATTAGAGTTGGCATCACACCATGTAGAAATTTTAACATCCATAACCTTGGCAAGAGCGGGTGCCATAATAATGCAAAGCCTCCTCATAATTAAGCAGTTTTGCTATATGAACAACTGTTTGCTATAGGAAGTCCACAGACAGCAATGTTGGGAGGGAGGTAGAGCCCAACAGTGAGAAGAATTTAGATGACCACATGTTGTTCTCTTGAGAGATTAGGAAAGAAAAAATGGAAAAGAATAATTTAAGTCAAGTCCTATGAGAAGGATGAAGTTTCATCTTCCATAGAGAGTAACCTTTGTTAATATTTTTATGGCTTTCATGTGCATCAGGTCTATCAGAAACTAAGGTTCTATGGCTTTGCTACATCATTAAGGAGCCATACTTTGACCTAGCTCTCTTAACTATGTGCCAGTGTCACTCAAAAGTCTCAGTGAAATCCACAAAATTCAGTACTCTTTGGTAGCATTTTCCTAGATCTGTGATTCTTCTGAACACAAAGAAACTGGAATACAGTGGATTCCTGAGAGTCATAGAAGAGAATAATTTTTAAAAATCCAGACCTAACAATTCATGTGTTAGAAATTGGTTGTAGATGTCAGACTTATCTACATAGGTTATAGGTGAGCTAAGATATTCAGCCCAGGGCATGAGCTAGAATAGCGAGGGTTACTAGGTTGCTCACTTTAGGCTGTGAGGTCTCCTCTTTTACCCCAGTACTGTTACAGTATTATCTTCTCTCAGCCATGATGGGCAAAACATCACTGCATATGTTCCTTGTTATTTTGGAACTGAAGGATTCTTCAGAAGATTCTGTTCACCAATTCCAATTCTCTAAATGAGATCAAGTTTTTAATACTACACACATTAAAGAAAGAACATCTAATTTGATGCTGCATCCGTGTAGTAATTACATGATATTTTCCTAGGTGATATCTGAAAGGAATATGAAATAGAAAGTTGTCTTTGTTCCAGTAAAATGTGCAACATTTGATGTTATTTCAAAAGTTATTTGGATTTTTTGCAAGCCATGAAATTTGTAAAAAAATGCCCGTGACAGAGGGAAAAAAATTGCGGTATTGTGTCTCACTAAGGTTCATCGAAGCCTGGCTGTCACAGAGTTTTTGTACTTCCTCTAATGAGGTGTTTGCTTTCCTTGTTGCACACCACAGATTAGGGTTTTGTTCATCTTTAAAAAAAAGGTTTTATAATTACTGATTTTGACAAGTCTTTATACTGGAAAACAAGACATAGTTAATAAAAGTGGCAGAGGTACATTAGAAAATTATTCTATTAGGGTCATTAAAATGTTGTACTTAGAACATCACTGTTAAAATTTCCACAGTCATTCTCTGATGCCTTCAAAGAATACTACTATTCATTGTGTTTTTCAATAATGCTGTCTACCACATTTTTAAAAGTTTATTCAAAATACTACATGCAAGCTAATTTAATTAATTTTGCATGAAATGTGAAAGAATCCATAGAAAGTAAATGAAAGAGGGATATTGTTTTGAAATGGGACTCCTCTAATGTTCTCTAAGGCAGTGGCTGCTTTTCCACGTCACTAAATGCTGGCTGTTATATTGAATTATAGAAAGAGTCTGTGGGGTTTCTAGTATAACTTTGTTTCATGGATTTCATCTACTATTCCAGAACCAATGCAGAAGCTCCTAAGTCATAAATCCACATTGTTGTGCTAGGAGAATTTGGACTCTTTCCATATTTGCTTGATGATCTGCTTTCTAAACAAAATTCTTTATCTATAATTTCCGTGTATATTTTTCTTATTGGGCACCTATGATCTCTAATTATGCTTTGCTATTCCTCTTTTTGTTTTCCATTTAAAAAAATACATGTGTGCAATTTTTTTTTTCCTGAATACTAATTTAAAATATTTACATAGATTCTTTTTCCAAAGAACATGCTGTGTTTTGTTTTCATCATTTCATTATGTCTTCCGTGGTTTTGACTTTGGAAAATAAACATTGGGGAACAGAGGGTAAAAGAGTTGAAGCAATTTCCTTAGTTCATAGAGGCATAACATAATGAATACCCAAGTAACGTATGTCTTAGTTCTTGCAAGTGAAAAAATACTCTAGTGTTGACTGGGAATCAAGATCTAACTGGAAAAAAAAAAGTGTTAAGCTGGTAGAAGTAACATGGTAGCATGTTACAGTGACTCTGGTTATGCAAATGAAAGTAATTAATATTGAATGCCCACTATTTCAAGAGTTATAAGGATTTTAGCATCTTTCAAGATATAAAAGCTATAGTTTCTGACCTTTCGGAGATCACAATTTAGTTATTTTAATTTTTTTTCATCATTTTACAGACTGTGAATAATTGCTGTGAATAATTTAGCGTTACGAGAAATTAAGATCAGTGCTTTATGCTTATAGTAGAAAGAACTATCTCTGTGTTATATCAGATTAATCAATTGGTATGTTCCTCAATGAATTTATTTATAAAAAAATTCCATGTGCATGGATTGTTGAATACAGAATGTCTAAGAGAAATACTTCCTCATGAATAACACCAAAAACAATGCAGAAACCACAAATATCTTGGATAACAATTAATAGAGTATGTTTCTTCTTACTCCTACTCTTATTTTTTTTAATACTTTTTGATTAATTGTTCTTTATTTTAAAAATATCTGTTAAAGGGGTGCCTGGGTGGCTCAGTCGGTTGGGCGTCCAACTTCAGCTCAGGTCATGATATCACCGTCCATGGGCTCGAGCCCCACATCGGGCTCTGTGCTGACAGCTCAGAGCCTGGAGCCTGCTTCGGATTCTGTGTCTCCCTCTCTCTCTGACCCTCCCCCATTCATGCTCTCTCTCTGTCTCAAAAATAAATAAACATTAAAAAAATTGAAAATATCTATTAAAAACTAAGACATTTATGTTAATACAATTAATATAGCAAGATATTGGATGAATAGTAAAATCTCTTCTCCTTCTCGACTCCTTATCCTCAAACCCCAGAGGTGAATAGCTTTAACATGTATATGTATACCTTCCCCAAAATGTCAAAGCACATATGCACATACATGGATATGTGTCTATTTGCACTTATACTTACCTATATACCTTTGTAAGTTTATATTTATAAGCTTATATTTATAAATTCATACTATTTATGAATTTATATTTACACATTCATAATATTTCCCACTTGGAGTGATAGTCAGTAAAGCAGAACTGCCAAAGCCCCAACCAATGACAGCAGATGTCTTGGCTGTTCCTTGCTACACTGAGGTTAACGAGATGGTCTCAGGGGAGAGGAGGCATTTGGGAGGCTTGGGCAGGAGCGATTTACCAACAAGTACAGATGTATTTCAGGATTTTAATAGCTAGTTTTTCCACAACTGTGCCTAAAAGGCCAATACTGGTCCTACTTTCAATCATTTGATGGCTTGTGTTTCCCCTCCGAGCACACCTGTGCCCATGTTCTCATAAACATCACAAAAGACCAGCATCAGCACTATTCGTGTTGCCCCCTTCTATTTTTAAAACTTTTCATATTTTTAAGTTCATCCCTTTAGAGTTGCCTATGGACACTGTACATGCACTCATGAAGGGCTCATGTCAAAACTATGAAGCAGACGAAGTGTATTTCTAGAACATTTCTTTCAGAATTTCCTCTGCGTTCCCTGTGTAGTCCAGTGGGCCCTTTAGTCACATTTTTGTGGGCCTGTCCTCCCACTTGTACCATTCCAGTGATTCTAATTCCTCAGAGCTTAGAGCTTTCAGTCTCCCCATATACCATAGCATTTACTAAACAGAAACATATCATGTTGCTTTATTATTAGTATACTTTTTATGTGTCTCATTATTACAATATATTATCAACCCATGAATGGTAGGACTGTAATTTAAACTAGCTTATATCTATCTTTCTACCCAGGGCATTGCATATAAATGTCACTCAATAATGTTTGTGCATTATTCTTTTGGACTTCATTGGTTATGCACCTTCACAAAACATCTAGAATGCTTACTTTTTATGCCTTCACACTTTATGTAGATTTCAAAATAAAGGTTTGCCACAATCCCCTCAATTGTCACCCTGTTGATATGTAGTAACTTCATGTCTTTCTTTATCTTCCTTTTTTAAAATATGTGTTTACTTCTTGTTCAGAAAGTATAGTCACCCTTTATTTAATTTTATTTCAATCAGTTGTCTGCAGATCCCAGAATTTCTTCTCCATTATTTTCTCTTTGGGTGTTGTAAAGTAATCGACATTTATTGAGTATTTACAAGTCCTTTTCCAGGTACTTTTTATACATTATCTCATTGAATCCACATTGTCTGTCAGTACTGTGCTTGTTGTTAATCCTAATTTGTAGGAAAGGAAGCTAAAAGTTGGGAAAGTAAAATCATCTGCCCAAGGTCACATAAATACTGAGAATACAATTTGAACACAAGTCTATGCCTCTGAAGCTCTTTGTTATTTTTGCTCATCATACTAATTCCACCTACATGGTACTTTTCTGAGGATTAGGTGATATAAGTAAGTATATTTTCTAAACAGTCCAACACTTATCCACACATGGAGTTTCGGAATCATACTTTATATCCTCTAATACAGTAGGGTGAGTAAACTGATGTTTAATGAATGCTTTAGGTGATCATGATTATAATGAAATTTAAAAAATCAGATGAAATGATGTCAATTAGTTGTTAGAGAACTAAAATCTAATCTTAACCCATTTCTTTTAAAGTCATAGCTGTCAAGATGAAACACGGTATTTTAGAAAAAGGTATTAAACATGAGCATGTAACAGTAAAATCATTTCAGAGAACATAATAGGGTTATAGAATAAAATCTGAAATAAAACTTACTGTAGCATTAAGCTCTATATTTGCAAAACAAATGGTGAGAATACTTTGGAATTCAAAGTTACGTGTTTTTGTGGTCACTCTTCTCCAGGTGTTCCAGATTGCTTATGTGATTGTGAAAGCAGCTAATTCCCCTCGGCCTGGAAACTGGATTTTGGAACGCTCACTTGATGATGTCGAATACAAGCCTTGGCAGTATCATGCTGTGACAGACACGGAGTGTCTAACACTTTACAATATTTATCCCCGCACTGGACCGCCATCATATGCCAAAGACGATGAGGTCATCTGCACTTCATTTTATTCCAAGATACACCCCTTAGAAAATGGAGAGGTAAGATGAGAAAACTCACCATAAGTACATTTCAGAGGGCAAAGTAGGCCTGTCAGAAAGATGTGAACATATCAGTAATTAATGTCAGGGAGATTTTAAAATAGGATTTAGCAGAAGTACATTTAAATGAGTTATTAAATAAAAAGGGAAAACCCAAGGTGATTAGAATTTTAACTACCTTCGTCCAGTGTGTGTGTCCCAACCTCAATAAAGATCAGAGAAGAAGAAAGGGTTTAAGTTGGAAAGTCAGTGATTACTTTTACATATTAAGAGACTTTCTTTTGACAATGAGATTGCTCATAATTGGAGAAAGATTGAGACCCTCAGGGAAGCCTTAGATCCGTGTATATTATGGTCTCAAGAAGGGGACAAAAGAGGGGTGCCTGGGTGGCTCAGTGGGTTAAGCATCCGACTTCGGCTCAGGTCATGAGCTTGCGGTTTGTGAGTTCGAGCCCCGCATGGGGCTCTGTGCTGACAGCTCGGAGCCTGGAGCCTGTTTCCGATTCTGTGTCTCCCTCTCTCTCTGACCCTCCCCCATTCATGCTCTGTCTCTCTCTGTCTCAAAAATAAATAAACATTAAAAAAAAAAAAAAAGAAGAAGGGGACAAAAGACCTGAAATTTAGGAAGAAATATAGTTGATATGAAGGACCTAAATAAAAGGGAATTGTGTTGGTTTTTGCATGTTTTTCTGCTCCTGCCACATAGGGAGGGCTACAGTTGGGTTGTTTGTGTGTTTTTGGTCAGGATTTGCTTATTTTATGCTTAATTCAAAAGTGTTCAGCTTCTCTGTAGCATCTTTTATCCTTGGTTAAGATTTTACATTTATTCAAATCATGGCTTCACCTGTTACCATCTGTATCATCTTGAGTCGGTGACTTAAGTTCTCTGTGCTTCAGTTTGATCTTCCATGAATCGGTAAAAATACTAATAGCCCTTATGTCATATAATCATTAAGCAGATTAAAAGAATCATTATATTTAGAGTGTTAGAACAGTGCTGACAGACCTGTATTAAGTGTTCTGTAAGCATGAACTATTTTTACTGTTGCTGCTGTAATAATAATAACTATTATTGTTAGTAGTCGTAGTATTGTAGTAGTTATAATAGCAGCAGTCTCCTCTCAAATACCCAAACCTTGACTTAGTGATTCTCTTGCATTCTCTCATGGTATTTTCCTAATCTTTGTCTCTTCGGTATATGTGGCCGGGCTACTTTTGTCCTATCTGCTTACATGTATCTCAACTTATACTCATGTCTGATAGTCACTCCTCTCTAGTCCACACACCTGAAGGCAGTATCATTTTTTATAGTCACATTTTCACGGAACCCATATTCATATTCTATCAGGCCAGTCTCAGCCAGTTAAGGGTTATCTTTTGAAACACTTTTGGAGGAAGTTGTATTTTTGATATAAATTGGTCACACTCCCTTTTGGCACTATTATTCTATGAATGTATACTAAAGCCTCACTATATTTCAAATTCCATGTATGGAAATACCAGTTTCGGGGAAGAAAAATTCCAAATGGTGCTCTCAGCAGAGATCTCAATCTGCCAAATGACAAGGAGTCAAATGCAGTGAGTCAAACAGCTGTTCAACCTGCTTTGTACCCAGAGGCATCCAATTCCTGGCCAGATTGGCCTGAGGATATAGGAGTAGGGAGTGTGTGCAGAGATAATGTATTTGAGTTGAATTTTTATTATTTTTCTCCTGGATCTAGTGCTTACCCAGAACTCATAATTATGTATTTATATTTATACTATTATAGAGCTATTTTTGTACCTGGAAAAAATGGTCCAATTCAGAAATTGGTTGAACAATATAAAAGTGTCTTGGTAGATACATAACCTATAAGTTTACATGCATATCTTCAAAGCATGCTGTCCCTGCATTCATGGTGGTTCTCCATTATTTCAACCATGTCAGCCTGCCAACAAGGAACAAACAGATATGTTGTTTCTTTGTTTGTTTAACTGGCTATATTGTTTTCACTCCTAGACACTAAAAACTAGTCTTTGATGGTGACTATTAGAAACAACTTACTCAACTTTCTCTGTGACATTTAGGTCTATTTCTTTCTTATAAGAAAGTGGATGAGGCTAGGAAAAGAAAGTAATTCAAAATATTTGAAATACAATGGTACTATTTAAGAGGAAAAATTAAACTTGGACCTCTCCTAAGATATCTGCTTCATTTTAAATAGCTTACTCTGTGAAACATGTTACTTTTTGGAATAAACTGGGCCAGGGGTGGTAGGTGATATGTATTCTCCAAAACTTCCAAGTCAGTAGTAACAAAACTGAGTTGAGAATGAAGGTCCCCTGACCTCCCAGATTGACGTTTTTGTTTTTTTTTTTCCATCCTCTAGTAAAGAATGGAAGTTGATTTTTCTTTTTTAAAGTTGGTAATTGATAAACTCAAGAGTTTAGAAGAGACAGAGATACTGGATCCAGTATAAGTAGAAAGAGTCCTAATTCTGGGGTATCACACTATAAAACAATATATCATATGAAGAATATAGAAGAATGTATTTCCCAGACCCATGACTGTGAAATAAATCTTAACTATCATTAACTTTTAGTTTTGAAATGATACTTTTTGTGTACCACCTGAAATATAATCAGTGCTTATGTTCAAAACTTCCCAGAGAATTGACATAATACTCAAATAAGAGAAACAAATATACAAACCAGCAAATGCAAAAAAAAAAAAGTATAAAGGAAACAATAGAAAGGTTTACAGAGACAAATTTCCCCAGCTGAGCCAAAGTAGCCATCTCAGATGACTTCTCAGAATACAGGGAAATCAAAAACAACTCTTAGTATCTCAAAAGTTTTAAGGCCAATATGTAAATTCATCTCTAATATGGGCTATGGGTTAAGCTAGGCATATAACACAATTTACCTCCAATGCTGATGGATAATTTTATTAGGTATAGAATTATAGATTTGCACATTTTTTCTTTTGGCATATTTTGTTCTCTTCTGGTTTCCATTGTTTATGTAGAAAAGTTAGCTATTGAATAACTATCTATTGTCTATTTTCTTTGATTTCCTTAAAGATGTTATCTTTGTTTTTGTTTTTCCATAGTTTTACTATGATTATCCAGATCTGTACTATGCAATATAATAATCACTAGCTATATGTGGTTATTTAATTTAGATTTCATTAATGCAAATAAAATTATAATTCAGGTCCTCAGTTGCACAACCACATATCAAGTAGTCAGTAGCCACATGTGACTAGCAGTTACCATTTGAATTATAAAGAATAGAACATTTCAATCATTGTACAAAGTTCTGAGCAGTGCTGCTATAGATGATTCCTTTTTATTTTCTCCACTAAGATTTGTTTGGTTTGTATATTTGCAGAATTATGCCTTTCATCAGTTCAGGGAATAATTTAGCCTATTAACTCTCCAAATACTGCTCCTTCCCATTCTGTCTCCTCTATAAATATAATTAAAAATAATTTGGAACTTCTCACTATATACACCATGTATCTTACCCTCTTTTGTATATCATCCTTTTGGCCTTCTAGTCTTTATTTTAGATATTTTCTTCTGGCTTACTTCCAGTTCACTAATTCTTTAGCTATGTAAAATCTGTTATTGACTATTCATAGGATTCTTCATTTCATTAGTACATTTTTTAGTTCTAGAATTTATCTTTGGTTTATTTTCAAATAGTTTAGTATCTAGTTTTATCCTGAAATTTTATATATTTATTTACATATTTAACAAAATTATATTTAATTTTTTAACATTCTATCTTTATCTCCTTGAACATAAAGTAGCAATTATTTAAGAGTTTTTATTTGATAATTCAAATATCTGGCCTCTGTGGATACATGTTATCTGTTTCATCTGCTGATTCTTTTTTATGATGTCTTATATCCTCAACAATTCTGATTATTTTTGCATAAAAAAAGTTATATTTAAAAATGTATGTATAGAAACTGTTTGAGGCCTAAGATATTATCTTTACCTTGTGAGGATTTTCTGATGCTTCTGCCGGGCAATGGCAATATGGATCATCTTAATACAATTGTAGGAATTCAAATTTCTGGGTCTTAGATGACTCAAAGCTGTGTTGTAACACAGTGACAGTTGCATTAATTCTGGTTTACTTTAGGCTCCCTGTTTTGTTTTGTTTTTTTTTTTTAGTCTAAACCAGAGTATGCGGGATTTACCATAGTCCTGTCCATACAAGTTTTATGTCTTCCCAGAACATTAAGGCTATCAGAGCACTGCTCAGTCTCTCAACCGTGTCTTCTGGACAGGGAAATACCCATCAGACAAAAGCTGTCACAAAATACTAATTGCCTCTTTAGACATATTTCTTTTCCTTAATATTGAGAAGGTTATTTTTCACCTTCTTGATAACTCTCAGATGGCTTTAAGTAAATGTTTTTACATTTTTCTCCAGTTGCTGTAGTTATCATTGGTAGTATTGACACTAATTATATCAACTACCATAAAAAGAAGCATAGTCTCATACACATGTTTAAAAATTATTTTGGGGGCGCCTGGGTGGCTCAGTCGGTTAAGCGTCCGACTTCGGCTCAGGTCACGATCTCACGGTCCGTGAGTTCGAGCCCCGCGTTGGGCTCTGGGCTGACAGCTCAGAGCCCGGAGCCTGCTTCAGATTCTGTGTCTCCCTCTCTCTGACCCTCCCCCGTTCATGCTCTGTCTCTCTCTGTCTCAAAAATAATAAAATAAACATTAAAATTTTTTTTTTAAAAAAATAAAAATTATTTTGGAATCATTTTAAATGCACATACATGTAAGAAGAGTACAGAGAATCCCCATTTCTTCTTTACCTGGCTCTTACTAATGTTAATATCTTACAAAGCCACCATGCATTTAGTAAAATGCAAGAAATTAACATTGTCAAAAACTAGTCAAAACTAAGAAATTAACATTGATACATTATTTTGATACATTGATACAAGATTCCATTCATATTATCATCAGTGTTTGTTTTGTTTTGTTTTCTGGGATCCAGTTTAGGATCCTACATTGCATTTAGTCATTGTGTCTTCTTAGTGTCCTCTGATTTATAAAAATTTCCTAGTCTTCCCTTGTTTTTCATGACCCTGATCACTTTTAAGAGCACTGGTCAAGTGTTCTGTGTCATATTACTAATTTTGCCTTCTCTAATGTTTTCTCATTATTAGACTGGGCTTCTGGATTTTGGGGAAGAGTACTAGGAGGTGAAACTGTTTTCTTACACATCATTTGTATTTCTTTTTATATGCACATCTCTCATCTATTTCCTCTTTTATTGGTTTATAAATCTTATTGTGCTTCTAGATAGATTTTTATTTTGGACAACAGTGTGTAAATATTCACTATGATTTGAAATATATTTTTTTGACTGAGCATTATGATCATTTTCTTCCAGCACTTCACAACAACCTTTAAATATAAAGTCAAGTCAAAGAATAGAAGAAATAATAATAAAGTATTTTTTAGGCCCATCCATGAACTTAGGTATTATAAAATAAACCTGTCTCAATTTTAACCCACTAATTAAGCAATAATGTTTGTATTATAGGTATAGAATATTCATAGAAAATAGTCTTCTGTGATGAATATGAAATCAATTGAGTCTAAGGTTTATTACATTGTTACTTGTCTGGAGAATTTTGGGGACATGTGTCAAAATATTTAGAACATTCTAGAACAGTATACTTCAGGTGAAAAGTTCATCTGTTTAGACCTGAAAGATACCTTAGGTAAATTCCTCATTGATCTATTAAAATCCTTTAAACTATCCTTTAACATCATGGCCTCCAACTTCAGCTTCTTCTGTATCCAAATTTTAATACTGCCTTTGTCCATATCATTATTAGAAACCATTTGGCTTTTCCTTCTGTTCTTTTGAATTTTAGTAGCATCATCTCTGCTTATATACTTTACTTTGGTTTTTCAGCCACCCCAATCTTTTCCCTACATTCTGTGGCTTGGCCCCTTATCTGACCTCCACCTCACATTTCCTGGAAGAGATCCACAAATATTGATCATGTGGATTCACCAATAGGATACTTTAAGCAGCACATCCAATCCCCTAGATATCTAGGTTCGGCTACTTCCCAGGAAGAGATTAGTCCCGTTGTCCAGTATCCTGGGCTTGTGCCCAGAGGAAGAAGAGTTCGCTCTGAGCTATGAGATGATCAAGTCTCAGGGTCCAGCAAAAGAGAAATAATGGAGCATAATGGTGGTATAATAATATGACCCAGTATGTTGTTATCCAAGCTGTAAACAGAAGGGAGCTTTGAACAAAGGGCTTCAAGGATTTCCATTCTAGAAAAATTGTGTATCATCAATGCCACGAGAGGGCTTAGCAGGCAACATGTCTTGCCTTGTTTTGAGAGAATGATACTGAGCTCTGTCCATAATAGGAGTTGTAGAGTGTGAAGCAACAGACCACAGGAGTCCTCCCTTACTTTTGAGGCCAAAGAGAAAAGCTTTAATGGGAACAGCTACATAGGCATAAACCCTTCCAGCATTGCTTCAGGGAGCCAACTCTATCAGCTCAAGTACTGCCTCTGTTGGGAGCAGTTGCCCCAAGATGCTATTGAGAACTTCTAGTAAGAACCACCCCTTAGAGACCACTGAAAATCATGCTTGTAGCACTGGTTCCTCTCAAACTTGGTTTTATTTGGATATTATTGAGGGCATTTGAAAGAGCTATTTGTGGGTTCAGGGCTTATACTTCAGTAGATTTGGGAAGGGTTTAGGAAGTTCTGTGTATATTTAATTTTTTTTAATGTTTATTATTTTTGAGAGACAGAGAGACAGAGACAGCAAGCAGGGGAGGGGCAGAGAGAGAGGGAGACACAGAATCGGAAGCAGGCTCCAGGCTCTGAGCTGCCAGCACAGAGCCTGATGCAGGGCTCTAACTCACATACTGTGAGATCATGACCTGAGCTGAATTCGGCTGCTTAACTGACTAAGCTACCCAGGCGCCCCATCTATGTATATTTTAAACAAGTACACCTGGTAATTTTGATGTCCCTCCTCCTAACTTATAGTTTAGATATTTTCAGCCTTCCCAAACCCTGGAGAAGAACTGATCATCAGTTATTTAAGGAAAGGGGATCAGTCAGTTATTCTAGCCACAATACTTCTTTTTTTTTTAATGTTTATTTATTTTTTGATAAAGAGAGAGAGAGCACGAGCATGAGTGGGGGAGGGGCAGAGAGAAAGAGGGAGACACAGAATTCGAAGCAGGCTCCAGGCTCTGAGCCATCAGCACAGAGCCTGATGTGGGGCTTGAACTCATGAACCATGAGATCATGACCTGAGCTGAAGTCAGACGCTTAACCGACTGAGCCACCCAGGTGCCCCTAGCCACAATACTTCTAACTAAAGAGACTAATGTTTTTCTGTCAGGAAACATGATTAGCTTTGGTGGACTGAATCTCTGGGTGGGTTTGAGATGAGTAAATAAAATTTGAGCTATAACTAGGTTATCATTGGCTGAAGAGATGGCTGAGAGAAAAGAATCACATTAATACTATTGACAAATATGGGGCTGTATAGATGGCACTACTTTAGGGGTCCTAGAATTAAAATCATCGTGAATGTTTTTCCCTTATATGAGATTCTCCCCTTTCTCTGGCTGGGATTATTCCTATTAATTTCTTTGGATTGTCACTAGACTGCTAACTAAATATGCATGGTTACCATAGCAATTTTTGCTTCAATTTCCTCATACAGAGGAAAAGATATTTACATATGATTTCCTTTCCTTACCACTCTTCTGGACCGCAACTCAAATGGAACTTAGATTCACTTTGATTCTGCTTTTGAAACATGGCAGGCTTGTATAAAAATCCCTGGAGAAACTACCATTAATTCTTGAAGACACTTTTTCTTCCTGTAAACTATAAGTAGAGCTTTGATAGAATTTTGATTTCCTATGTGACAGAATTTTATATACACAGACAGAATATTTTTTTCTTCCTCTTTTCATCACCTGACATTATGGTGATTTTTAGAACTGCAAATACTGGAGAATGAAGAAACAAACTCAACACTTTATTTAAAAATGTTTCTGAAGTCTTTCTTTGATGTAATATTGTTGAGGGTACAGCATGACTGCGCGTGTGAATTTGCGTAGAAATGAGGAACTAGCCTTTTACAATTACCTTGGAGTTGTTCCTTGATGGAAAAGAAGCCGGGTATCACTAATTTGTACCAAGTATGAATAGAGATTTAAGGAAATAATTAGTTAGGGTTTCAGATCCTAAAGGAGGGTTAGAGACCTCCTTTCTCTAAAAATAATTTTTGCAGGAGCGCCTGGGTGGCTCAGTTGGTTGAGTGTCCAACTTCGGCTCAGGTCACGATCTCACGGTCCTTGAGGTTGAGCCCCACGTCGGGCTGTGTGCTGTCAGCTCAGAGCCTGGAGCCTGCTTCCGATTCTCCACCTCTCTCTCTGCCCCTCCCCTACTCATGCTCTGTCTCTCTCTGTCTCAAAAATAAATAAGCATTAAAAATTTTTTTAAAATAATTTTTGCATTGACAACATAGTGCCAGTTAATACCTTGAACAACAACATGAAAGTACCTCATCACGATAAGCATTACCTGGCATCCTCCAAAACAGCAAGTTTGAACTCAGTTGGAATACACGGAGCATTTGAACTATTTTGGAATTGCACACATAAAAAACATCCATAAGTCATCTAAGAAGCAGACCTTTGTAATGAAGATAACATTAAGAAGATTGTGTTCCTCCTCTCTTTTGATCAGTTTATAGATTCTTCCTAACAATATTGTCCTCAGAAAGGGTCACTAAATCCTTGTCAAATTAATACATTAGTATTGAAAAATCATGAAGACCACAGAAAGCAGATGAGAATGGCCTCTTGAGATGATAGCTTCCAAAGCTTAAGACCTGGTTATCTCAGTGTTGTGGACTAGGATCTATCAGGATCTACTAAAATCAAATAGAAACATAAGCTTCTGTTAAGCTAGGTAAGGAAATGCAGGGTTGTAGTAGAAGGCACAAAAGCACAACCTGCTGTCTTTTAGGATGTACCCTAGATTTGGCTTTTAGATGTAGCTTTGCCATTGATTGACCATGGGGCTTGGATGGACAAGTAAACTATCCAACCATGTCCTGGCCAGTTCACCCGACTATAATGAAGATCACAGTAGGTCATTTATGGTACGCCCTCCTTAACTATATGATATGATCACAAATTCTCTAGGCCAATAGCTGTCATTGGCTTAAACTCACCCCTAGTTGTGGTGTGACTGAACTGGCTTAGTCTGTGTTGAGACTGGGATGCATGAAAGTGCGCCTGCTGTGTACATTCAACAATAGGGGAGGCAGGAGTGACTGAACAGGATTGAAAGAATAAGCAAAGCAAAACACCATGAACTTCCTAAAGTGTAAAGGAACAGAAGGAATAGATGAAGGTCTCAAGTGCTGATATGGGTGAGTCCAGGGCCTGGAAGACTCTAATAATGATAGCTAACATTTATCACACACTTGTTTTATGGCAGGAACTACAAGTAGGTTTTACAAGTGGAGACTCAGATGTACTAATACTTGCCTTTTTATAGTTGAGGGAAATGTGGTATAGAGAGGTCAAATAACTTACCCAGAGTTCCAAGCTAGTAACTTCCGAAGCTATGATTTGAATCCAGTGTGTCCTCTGTGCACCAGAAAGGCACACGAACAAGTTTTCTTCTGTGTCTTGGGTTTTCTTGGAAAATGTGCTGGGCACTGAAGGTCCAAGAGGCCTCATCTCCTAGCAGACCCTGCTTCTCTCTGCATGAACTTGCACAGACCTGGGATCAGGCTGCTGCCTATTTTTTAGCTTACAGGGATTTTAATGTTCTATATTATGAAAAATTTCTTTACCCTCCTTTTTTAGTTTCTGATAGGTAACTAAACATATAGAGTGTCAAAAAATTATTTTAAAAAGGGGGTGCCTGGGTGTCTCAGTCAATTGAGCACCGAGTCTTGGTTTCAGCTCAGGTCATGATCCCCCGGTCATGGGTTAGAGCCGGGCTTTGGGGTCCACGCTGAACGTGGAAACTGTTTAAAGATTCTCTCTCTCCTTCTGTCCCTCTCCCCCACTTGCAGTCTCTCTCTTCAATGAAAAAAATAGAGGGTAACATTTATAAAAGTTTTGCATTCTTATTTTCGTAAACTTTTTATTTATCTTGCTTATTTTTGTTTCCCTTTTTAATGATTTTCTTATTTGTAGTTTTAAGAGTTTTATCTTGGTATATTTACATTTATCATATATTGCTTTTCCTTTTTAAACTTTATTCCAGTAAATGATTTAAATTTCTTTTATATTGTCTCACACACACACACACACACACCCCTGTAATTTTTGTTCTTAGAATTTGATGGTTTCCGATTGTATTATATACTTGTCAGAATTTTTTGTCTTAAAAAATATTTTTTTTAATCTGGCTTTTACATCTCAAAGAACTTTTTCTTATAATTTCATCAACTTGGTTATAGCCTATATTTTAAAGTATTTTACATTATCTTTGATCATTTTGTTTTAAGCTGATTTTGTACTTGTATTATTTAAATGCTATTCTGTATATCTTGTGTTTAGCTGTTTTGATTCATTATCATCATGGCCAACAGGAAATGCCAGTCATACAAACCACAGTAAGAGTAACCACACGAAGAGGGGTCTTGTATCTTTTATCCTCCAGTTTAGATCATCAATATCCCTTTTAGCTGTTCTGGAAAGAGTTCCTCTAGAACTTATAGTTTGCCTTCAAAGCTGAATCTCAAAAAACTAATAGTAACACAGAGGAGCCATTGACCAACAGATCTTCTCAAGATGATAATATCAATTTATACACACAACTGTGAAAATACTTTTTAAAGTTTTTTTTTTTAACTCTCCAGACTCTCAAGACAAGTTACTCTAAAATTTCACTGTACAAAATGGTTAAATAGTGAATGAATATTTTAAACACATAAGGAAGATGGTACAGGTTTTAGTAAGAGAAGAATCCTTGGAACACATACCTGGTTTGATTTCAAGAATCACATTTCAGGAGATGCAATAGAAACTATATTAAGAGGGTTTTAGAAACAATTAATTGTAATTTGCATCCATTATGGCATTAGCTCTTCCATGTATCTTGCATCCAGACATGGTTATAGAATGAGTGTTCTAGTCTGTGGGTGTCCCAGAGACTAAGCCATATTAAAAAGGTCAGTGACAAACAGGATAACATAAGGTTTCTCACTAGAGCCTCTTAGGGACATAATTCATTGATTCGATATGAGTGTCTTAGTCAGTTTGGGCTGCTATAACAAAAATATCATAGATCAGTTGGCTTAAACAGCAAATGTTTCTCGTAGGTCTGGGGATAAGAAGTTCAAGATCAAAGTGCCAGGATGGTTGGGTCTGGCTGAGGATTCATTTCTGATTTCCTCACATGGTAGAGAAGGCAGAGAAAGAAGCTTTTGTGTCTCTTCTTATAAGGTCACTATTCCCATTATGAGAGCTACACCCCATGACCTAATTACCCTCCAAGGGCCCCATCTCCAAATGCCATCACACTAGGATTAAAGTTCTAACATCGAATTTGGGTCGGGCACAAATACAGAGTCCACAACAGTGGGTTACTCTCCTAAACAACAACAGAACTCCTATTGTATGAGTGTACTTAGAAATCCAGAAATTTTCAAGCAACATATAGTTGTTTAAGTTTTTTATCACATGCTTTAATGCCTCATCAAAAGTCCTCTGAATATAGGAAAATTTTACTTCTTTTTCCTTTTCCATGAGAAAGAACACAATGCTATGTTAAGCTTGAGACCCATCATAATAACATAATTACTTTTTAAAATAAAATTCTCAAATACCCTAATCACAGTAATCCTTTCCTGAAGCCTTTAAAATTGGCTCTTAATATCAATAATAAAATTATATTTTTTGAAAATAGTTACCCATCTCATCCACATTATAAAAGAGGTAATAGAAAACAGGGTTTTAAATGACTTCGAAGAGGTTCATTTTTCCAAAGGATAATTACATCAAATATTACATTTGGCAGGGATACAGTAATTCCCCATCTTATAGTTTGATTGTATTAAAAATATTAAGTAAAGGACCAGGTGAATGATTTTTTTTGGCTTATCAAAACTTTTAAAATTTGTGTTTCTCTTTTATTTTGGCTCATGCTAATTCTTTAAAATTGTCACTTGTATTATCAATTAGGTAAAATCCTATCTGGGCTGAACTGACATTGTCTATCTCATTGTTAGAAAAGAGAGCCTCCTATACCCCTAAATTTACTAATCTCTTAGTCTTTTGAACATTTCTTTAAAACTTTGTCTATTTTAATCTGAGTAAATTTCAGGCTTTATTTTTTAGACAAGTGTCTTTTTTTGTTTGAAGAACATTATTTTCACATACTCCACTTTTGGTCAGTGCTAAAACCACTATTATGTAAGGAAATTTGCAAAGGATGGAATAAGATTTAATATTACATAGAATTTTTTTTTAATTTTTTTTTAACGTTTTTATTTATTTTTGAGACAGAGAGAGACAGAGCATGAACGGGGGAGGGGCAGAGAGAGGGAGACACAGAATCGGAAGCAGGCTCCAGGCTCTGAGCCATCAGCCCAGAGCCCAACGCAGGGCTCGAACCCACGGACCGCAAGATCGTGACCTGAGCTGAAGTCCGACGCTTAACCAACTGAGCCACCCAGGCGCCCCTACATAGAATTTTTAACTTATATATCCAATAATTCTTTTCTTCCACACAAATATTATAGAGACATAAGTGCATAAGTATTTACTTATGCTAACATATTATAGAAGAATCTCAGAAAAGCTGGGTAAATGAAGTTCTACTTGTTGTATTAATTGCAACTTGTCATAGAAAATGCCCATGTTAGGGGCGTCTGGGTGGCTCAGTCGGTTAAGCGGCAGACTTTGGCTCAGGTCATGATCTCGCGGTATGGGAGTTCGAGCCCTGCATCCGGCTCTGTGCTGACAGCTCAGAGCCTGGAGCCTGTTTCAGATTCTGTGTCTCCCTCTCTCTGACCCTCCCCCGTTCATGCTTTGTCTCTCTCTGTCTCAAAAATAAATATACGTTAAAAAAAAATTTAAAACAAAATGTCCATGTTAAAGTTCTCTGAACTGAGAATTATAAATTGTTGTCAGTTATTTGGGTCTCAATTCTAAAGCATATTGAGATTATAGAGTTATGAAGTAGGAATAATATTTTTTTGTGTGCAGAAAGAGGAAAAATAATTATGAGAAGCATTTGAGACCATTGAAACTCATCTTGTGGCTTTTATTTTATATATTTTTCTTTTTTTAAATATTTATTGTTGAGAGAGAGAGAGAGAGGAAAAAAAACATGAGTGGAAGAGAGGCAGAAAGAGAGGGGGAGACACAATCTGAAGTAGCCTCTGGGCTCTGAGCAGTCAGCACAGAGTCTGATGTGGGGCTCAAACCCACGAACTGGTGAGATCATGACCTGAGCCGAAGTCAGATACTTTAACAGATTGAGCCACCTGGGTGCCCCATTATCTTGTGGCTTTTAAAATCAAGAGAGAAGTCCTGAGCAAATATTCCATAATGGAATAGCAGGTCATTCTAGATTTGATGATGTCTTATTATTTTTTTCACATTACCAAAATGGGGACTAAGCCTTTCAGTTAAAATGTTAACTCCATGGAAAGGAAGATGATTAGTGGGTTTACTATTGTTATCGTTATCCACAATGTTGGCAGTAATATTTTTTTAAGTTTATTTGAGAGAGAGTGTGCAAGTGGGGGAGGGAAGAGGGAGGGAGGGAGGGAGAGAGAGAGAGAGAGAGAGAGAGAGAGAGAGAAAGAATCCCAAGTAGGTTCCACACTGTCAGTGCAGAGCCTGATGCAGGGCTCAAACTCACAAACTGTGAGATCATGACCTGAGCCAAAGTTGGACACTTAACCGACTGAGCCACCCGGGTGCCCTGGCAGTAATAATTTTGCATTTGGTACTTCATTGATTATAAAGCACTTGTCATGCATTGTGCCAAAGCCTTGAGGACACCTGAAACCAAAATATTTTTATTCTCCTTTTACAGATGGAAGTTAAATGTTTGTGGTAACATAGTGGTAAATGTTCAACACCAATCTCTAGTCTAGGTCCAGTTCAGATCTTCTGATGGTAAACCTCATAATTGTTTCAGTTCATAAACTGAACCCTTAGGTCCAATAAGCCATCTTCTAACTATGTATTTGCCATTGGTCACAAGGGCTGTGTGACACTGTGTGGATAATTAAGTGACACCTACCTTCTTTATCGGGAAGAACCTGAGGGTGTGTCAGAAAACCAGTCTCACGTGGGAAAGATAATGTATTATTATCTTTATTGGAGAAGTATACTTGAGAGTACAACAAAAGATCTTGAAGCTAATAGGATAAGCTTCTGATCCTTAGGGAAACTATTTCCACACTAGAGCCATCATCAAAAGTCCTTGAGACAAGTAACCTAGGAGTGGAATGGTTATGATTACACTTTACAAGCAAACTTAAAAAGATATCAGGAGCTGCTTTACCAGGTCCCCTGCTATGAAGTGAAAACTGGAGAAAAATCTACAAAGTGTGCTAGCCCGAGGATGTATACTATTTTGCACCGTGGCAGGCTGACTGTGCCCAAATATGTATTTTCATTGGAAATATGTAAATGAATAACTTTGCTGAATTCTGCTACCTGGCAATCACGTAAGACATACAATTTAAATTCTAATCGTGGGTAGCAAAAGTCCTATGATACTCATTTTGCAAAGGAGAATGGCAACCTTGGCAAGATTACACGTTAGAAAATTATATTCCCCTTGTGTAAATTTGCTCTTCAGCTTCATTCAGTAAGAATTATTTATTTTCTTATTCAAAAGATAAGTGCCTTTTAAAACCAAGCCTACAATTAGGTTGAGCCATATGGAATTGCCAATATTTGACTATTTCTAGTCAATAAATATGCAGTTTCATATGTTTAAACTGATATATGCCAAAGCATGCCTAGAAATATTTGCAGAAACTTAAATTGTCCTCAGCATACCCTCACCTGTACACATTATTGTAGCACAAGTATTAAAGGTAAATCAAGTCTTCTCACCAAAACTCTAGTTTATAAGTATAATAATTTATAGTAGTTATTTTGTGAAGGTTTTCCCTTACTTGGTTAGTAATATGGAGAATATTAAGCTAAAAATGAGTCATACTGCATTTGTTTATTAATTTTTTTGTGGAGGGGAGGGTAACAAATAGCATTTTCATATGAATGATCAGGCATTACTTAGGAGCCATGGGTGTTGGTTGAGGGTATGTTGGTTACAAGTAATAAGTGAGGGAATGTGTTGTTTTGGATCATAGAATATAAAGCATGTACGCATACAATTGTTTCTACACAAACACATTTCAGTACCTTTATTTGTGCAGCATAACCCCATGGGCAGATAGATCTTAGTTGTATCAGGAGTGGTGGCAGCCACCTTCTTATAGGCGTTTCAAATATGTTGAAACCCGACCTCCAATTTATAGCAGTTATCCATTCTTTTCTTCAGGACAAACTACCTTATTGCAAGACCCTTGGTGAAAGTTTTTGAATATTATGTTAAGGGGCAAAAACGTTTTATTATTTTTTGAAGAGAAAGGTCACAGTAATGATTTAATTTTGCTTTCTTTTCTTTGCATTTGTTCTTTTTCAGTGGATAAAAAACATCTTATTCTTCCTTCTTATAATTTGTTATGTTGCATCCATTTATCTTATAGCCAGATAAACCTTGGTGTTGAATTAGGTGTGATACAGCAGCTCACACATTAATCACTGCTAAGCAGATGCCTTACTGAAAAGATAGGACATCAAAACTATGGCTGGGATACAGTTTCAGTTCAACTACCAAATGATTTGCTATTACAAATACATTTTGTGACTTTACATAACCAATAAGTAGTTCTCAGCTGTTTCTTTTGTTGTTTTTTTTTTTTTTCCATTAACAAGTACTGAGCACTACCTATGTAGAAACTCTATCTTTGGTGCAGTGGACAACACGCATTATATTTGGAGGGTTAAGATAGATTAAAGAAGTCAGGGAAACATCTGGAAGTCTTGTACAACGTTGTAAAGGTATGCCTAGTACAGAAAAGCCTTGGCTTCTGGGGGTGGAATTGGGAAGGGGAGGAGAGATAGGGACAGAGAGAGATGGAGAGAGACTGAGGGAGAGAGAGAAAGAAAATGGCAGGGACCTGGCTAAGGAACGGCACGGTTGCCACCCAGCAAATCTGGAAGGAAGTGATGGGAAATTCATTGTGTTCATAGCACTCACTTGACTCACCATGATTATTTCAGCTACTGAATATCTGAATAAGTTAAGTAGAGAGGCTGTCTGTACTGAGCTATCAAACAGTTTCAGGATGAAAAAAAATTGATTTTAAACGTACACTTAGGAAAAGACCCAAACACCTGCCTTGCAGAAACATGTCACAGCAACAGCTTTTAGGGGAGCAGAACTCCTTTCCTGTATAATAATTATGGCTAAGTGCTTGTTAAAATAAAATAATAACTAAATAAGTCTGTTTACCAGCATAAAGAGCAAAAGCAGTTGGGGTTTTGGGTTTTTTTTTTTGTTTTTGTTGTTGTTGTTTTGTTTTGTTTTGCTTTTGTTTGTAAGATGTTTCCTGTTTGAAAATTCTTTTCCAGTAAGGTTCATGTAATGTGAGCTTCACTCTTTAACGTGAGGGACCGCTTACTGGAGTTGAAATGTTTAGTCACTCATTTTTCCCCAGTGTTTTCATCAGTCTTTCCATTGAGAGGTAGATTTGTGATAATTCCTCAAGACAAGCCTGGGGTGATGTTTGTCTCTATGCTGCTGGCCCAGATGGAGCAATCTAGCTGGTAGAATGTTCCATGCAAAAGAAAGCACACACATTTTCCTTGGCGATGGCTGGATGAAAGCATCAGACAATTGATAGAAGGGATAGATAGAAGGAAAGATAGAAAGGGTAGAGCTATAGAAAGAACAGCCCAAAGCAACGTAACCCATTTTGTCAGCATTTACATTGTGTTGTCTCGGTGCCATGACAGAGTCTCAACTAGTCAATTCTATTATGTATCTGATGCTTGCTAACAAGGCTAACCTACTGATATGGATGATGTTAAAAATAGTCAGGCAACAAAGAAAAGCACCTCTCAGTGACCACAGAGTGTCTAAACTTGGACAGTGGATGGCAAATGATGTTCTTAGGAACCCAAATCATTAGGACAGTAGCAAAATGAGGGCAAATGGTGTCCTGGGCAACATAATGTGTGTAAACTCATCTTCTCACCCACAGAGCCACTCTGCTGAAATTTGCCAAGGCTCACTAGTGTCTTCCAGGCACCCCGGGGAGGGGACCCCTGGATAGCAACCACCCTCAGCCCTGCCCTGGTTAAGGCCCTATATTAGCACTGAGAGGAGAGATGGTTCAGGGCATTTTATCCCCAACTCTTGGAAAAATAGCACAGTTGGTGCCTGACTTTCATTTCTGAAAATGGCACAGGTAATTTTTCAGCCCAATGAAATTTTTATTAAAAGAGGAAACAAAGGTAGAATGTGGAGAGGAGCTGATGCCAGTGCCTCTGATGATACTAACATTTCTTTTACAATAATAAAAGAAACAGCATCACCCGGCACTTAAGGCTCCAAAATTGGAAGCATATCAAATAAAGACAAATAAGATATTCATATATATGAATATATATACATATATGTATATGTGTGTGTGTGTGTGTGTGTGTGTGTGTGTAAGGGGAGAGGCTATAAAGCATAAGGTAAATGCAAATCAAGGTTGAAAAAATATAAAATAATCAGGTCAAGAGCAATCAGTAAAATCTATGCCAAACTAAATAATACTTTGATATTCTGTTCTGGGACAAGGATTTGGGGTTATTTTGAAAAGTAACGTCACTACGACTCTGTCCAGAACTCACAGCTGCAGCAACAGAAGTAAACAAGTCATTGCATTGGAAGACTGCAAGGTTCAAGAACAACCAAAGGCACAAAACTCAATGGCATTCTTGTTGGTTCCCAGTGACATGATTACAGCTCATGCAATTCCCTAAAGGAAAACTACAAAGGGGAGTTTCTAGAGAGAGGAAGACAAATACCATTTGCTTGTTTGTTTTTAACTGGGATAACAAGAACAAAGATTAGGTAAAAGAGGTTTTCTGTATTTGCTTTTAAAAAAGTATTTCTATAGAAATATACAGTCATTTAACATAAAATCTTTCCCACTGTATTTCCATAGATCACTGTGTGGCTGAAAGATGCTACTGTTTACTAGGCATTGAAAAAAGGCTATTGGGTTCATTGAGGGAGGGGGCCATGACTTTCTTTTTATTGCAGTTCCCTACTCCTCAGCTTCCATCACATAAACATATGTGTAAGATCTTCCACACCAACGGTCAGAATGGATCATTCTTGCCTGCGAGTAGAAAGTGGGACTTACATTACCTAGTTTGATTATCCTGATGAATCAACCAGCTAGCTTTGTGACAGGTGTAGGTATTTTCATGTATCATTCGGTTATGCGCTGAAGCTACACCAAACTCCCAGGAAAAATCAAAGACAGAAAAGCAATCAATGACTTTGGATTCAAATTTAAATGTCCACATATTTGTCCATCAACAGACAAAAAACATGTGTACCACAGTAATTTTGATGTTGTCTGTCTCATCGTTTGTAGTACCTAAGAGGTCCATACTTTCTCAGTTCAAAAATGACACATAAGTAAAATGCTACAGGGGCCACAGAATATTGTCTTGAAGACTGTGCGTTAATTATTCACATCAGGAAACAATTTTGCAACCCTATTCCATCATTTAATGGAGTGCATTCTTAAAATCAGAGAAATAACCAGTGTCCTGTAACAACGCACAAAACCAAATCGGTGTCTCCACTTTGATTTCTCTTTTGAAATTAATTTCCAGTTTGATTTTCTTTTGCCTCTGGTGTCCTAGATGATCATTTTGTAGCATCTGGATAATTTTATGTTAACATCTGGAATTGAGATTTTTTTTTTATTTGTCTGATGCACATAGAATACTTCTGTAAGAAATGTATTTTCCCCAGCTGCTGTTTATTCATTTCAAAGAGACATGGTTAAGTGAGTGTAACAGCCTCTAAAATTCCTGAGGAAACACAAAGCATGTTTAATACAAAGTCCTGCCAGTCTATTTTCTCTCCTACCAGCTTTTCCCATGGCAGAAGTGGTTGAGATCTGCACAGAAAGAAGAGTTTTAAATGGTAAGAGGTGGTGTCGTTGAGCGCATGGGCCTTTGAAATCAGGCCTGGTTTGGAATCTCACTCTCTCAGTCAATCGCTGTGTAACCTTGGGCAAAATCTAGTTTCCTTTTCTCAAGATGGAGAAGTAAAATTACATGTCTTCCAACATAGGTCATATGTAATGAGACAATTTATATAAAATATCTGGCTTAAGGTGGGGACTCAATAAATGGCGACTGTTGTTATCATTTATTTCTATGTGTTACAGAATGAAATGTAGAATTGCTTCTTTTCCTGACTTCCTAGGGCTTTTATTATGTGCGTAACTGGCAGTTTGGCGATTTGTACAAGGTTTTTCAGAGCCGCAACTGAATCCTGTCTTTTAAAAACTTGCTTTGTGAGTGGAAGGAGACGAAGGAGTCAAGCTGGCTAAAGACATTGTAGAGGAAGCCAGAGAATGCTTCCTTTCTGAGCTTCTGTAGCAAAGGTTATGAAGCGTGTGTGCAAAGTAACTTGATGGTGTAAGCAATCCTTCGGAATTCACAAACTAAAATAAAATCTAAGTTCTAGCTATTGTGGTGGCAGGTATAAAAGAGTTCATTACCATCAGTGAAGTGTCCTTCCAAATGTTTTGAAACTCTGCTCGGAGATTGCTGTTGTTATCTTGATGACCTATTAACTAGTCTTGACTCTACATGACTTATTTTTATCCCTTCTTCTCCCCAATTATTCACTTTCAAAGGTAAAATTTGTAATATTTAGTTAGTCAAAGCAATGTACTGAAGGTTCTGAGTACAGCTGTGAACAGTTTCAAAATCTCTTAGGTGTGGTTGGGATATGTTTAGAACCAGTGCAATTAATGTAAAGGATTTTTCATTTACTTAGTTGTACAACTTTTGGTATCTTTGTTAAAAAATTAGGCTCATTTTACAGATTAAAAGGCTTTTTTCAAGGGAACGCAAGTTAACAGTTTCAGAGAAATGATCTTAATAACATAGATTTCACATATTGAATCTGAAAACTCAATAATTTTCTTAAAGTATATACTTTCTTAAGTACATACTTTCCTGTGTTCTTATGCTACCTTTAAGAAATTGAGGGTTTGCAGATTGTCTAATTTTTCATTCTTTCCCCAATACTTAGCAGGGTTTGTTCCCAATAGTTCTAGATAATGCTAGATGAGTGAATGAATGAAGAGATGATAAAACAAATGAATTTATTGCCACTATTTATTAAAGAGATGTCCCCTTTTATACCTCCACTTATTCCCAAGGTAAGTATCCAGGTCGCATACCGAACAAAACATTTTAAATTGACAAAAATGACAATTTAACTGAACAACAGGAAAAAAAAATTAAAGAGAAACGCATATTTACTGCTCATCTGGAATGAGTTATTGCAGTTGAACTCAATTTGGAATTTTAAGATAATTAGGGCAAAAAAAGGAAAATGTCAAATTATGTAGTTTCCTTGTCTAACAAAAGAAGAGCCTCCAAATTTGCAAGACAAACATTTTCTTGGCAATGCATTCTCAGAGAAAATTTTAACGTAGTCCTTATGTAAAGACTTCAGATAGCAAAAAGTACAAGATTTTCAAGCATAACTAGTACCGAGGATAATATACTTATTTATTTCTACCACATAAGAAAGCTAAGTATATAAACTTAAAATTTTCACTCAATAATGATATATGAGTCTCTGAGGAAGTAAGATAATATGACTTAATTCCAGAATTTTTTGATAGTCTATCTCAGCCCAGGAAGGAGCCTGGAGGATGAATGAGTAGTTTGTGCATCTGGATGTCCCCCTCAGATGCCAAATCTGCAGGATTGAATTAGTGACAGGGACTTAAATATCAATATTCCTTGTTGCTAGGTAGTCTTCTGGGTGATTAACATACAGAGTAAAGGTCTAACCAAGTGAAGAGCTAGCTCACCGCCATGTAGAAATGCATTGTCAGGTGTCCTGTGATTGGAACCAATATATTTCCCCCAACATGCATTGTGAGTAATAATAGATAACATTTATTGATCACTTGACACCTTCCAGATACCATTCTAAGTGCTTTGATTCTCTTAACCCATGAAACTTTCATAATAAAAACATGTAGAGACATTATCAGTGTTCTTGTTTTATGAATGAGGAAACTGATGGAAAATATTACTTTGCCCAGGATTATATGGTAATAAATGGCAGAGCCAAAATTTTAACCCAGGCTGATGCTACAGTCTGAGTGCTTAGTCATAGTCAGGAACCTTCTTTCAGCTTGCCTGTAAATGTGTACCAGCATGTGGGTTCTACAGAATGGATGCTTTAGAGTGTTTGATGTAATACAGAAAGGCGTGAATATTGATAACAGGAAGAGTAAAATCTGCTTGCCTTAACCATGAAAGATCATCAGTGTGACTTCCAGCCAAGTATCTGATTATGAGGAGAATTGCATTGTGATCAGCAGGCTAAGGTGAAGACACTAATGCAAACCCCGAAGTAGCTGAATGAATGGATTAACCTTTGCATGTAGCATAAGATTAGAAAACAGGGCTCATCTATGGAAGTGATCTTCGGGAGATGGTTTGATTTGAAGTAAAATCAGGGTTTAATTCCAAATTCTACCTCTCATATTTTCTGTAACTTCCTAGCTTCTACTTTTCTGAGACCTTCAGTGTGCCTTCTTGGAAGCTCAATTTTTTAACCTGTAAATTGGTTTAAAATTCTTGCTCTCTCTATCCCCCACCCCCAGCTTTGTCGTGATGCCAAACGAAATCCTGTAAGTGCATACCCTTGTGGATTCTAAAGCAATCTGCAGATGCCCAGTATTCACACATACTTGCTGTGGGTGAAAGGCATGCATCCAATTAATGTACAAGCTGTACCATGTTATTTTAGTTCAATTAAAAAGACAAGTAGCTTATCTATAGGCCAATTTCATGGCATTTTAAGCTAGAATTTTATCTGTTATAAATCTGTTCCTAACTACCCTGATTCAGTCTTTGAGGAAACTTTAATAGACTGGAATATATTCAAGAGTATATAGGGTCAGAATCTCTCTAAGAATCAAAAGCTAATGAGAAATCTTTGAAAGCCATGAGAAGTGCCTTATGTTTTTAACCACTTACCTCAAGAACGGAAGTAAAGCCAAGACCAGTAGTAGTGCTGACGGGTCATTGCTCTTTATGGGTAAATGCATAAGAGTGAGTGACCCAGTGTGAAGTTTCTTAAGGGAACAAAAACTCCTATAGAATACTTGAAGTTTTGTTTTAATATTTTAAAATGCCAAATAAAAACAAATGGAATAAAATTATATAAAGTAGTTACATGAGGAGAACTGCACTGTGATCCATAGGCCAAGCCTCTTTCTCCTTCTGTTCTTTCCACTGCTGACAACCATTAATGGTTTAGTAGGTATCTTTTCTTCTAGATATCATTTTTAATGCAGGTATGAAAATGTGTATAAAAGTATATTATGTATTCTTATTTTTTCACAAATAGAATTATTCTCTACGTAGTGTTTATGATTTGCTTTTTCACTTATGGTGTTGTGGCTTCTTACCCATGTCAGTATTGGTAGACTTAGATTGTTTTTATTTTAATTGTGACGCGGTTCTTCAAGAAAATGTAGATTATCTTACAGTTTATTTCATCATATCTTCACTGATGATCCCTTAAGCTATTTCCAGCCTTTATGATTATAGGCAATGCTATAATGGACATCTTGTATAAATATATTTATGTTCTCGCATGAATATTACTGTAAATAAGTCTGTTAAGATGAATCAGTAGGTCAAAGGACACACACGTTTAAATTATAACTTCTAGTATCTATATACTAATGTCATATAGAAGTTCTATTTATAACCAGAAACTGTCACATTCACAAGAGAAACAAATATGTTGAGAACATTTTTAAAGTCAGAGCAGATTTCAGGATGTTCCAGCCTCAGTCCCTCAGCTACAAATTTTGGTGCATTCAAGAAAAAAATCATAAGAATTTGTTAAATATCCAAAATTCCATTCGCTCCTCTGTATCCTCAAGAGTCTCTATGTAAAAGTCATGACTGACACAGTAAGGTTACATTGAAAATTGAGTTTTAGAATGTTTTGGGAGTCATGAACATAGTGAAGATCTATAATGCAATCATTTATAAAGTTTTAAAAGTTTACTATTCAAAAAAAGGAAAACAAGGGAAAGTCAAATTCAAATGAAAAAAACAAATAAGCTTTGTTCCGTGGAACATTGCCATACATAAACATTGACATGATTGGACTAATGAATTTTTTAACCTGCCAGACTTTAGGAGAATCGAACTGAGTAAAAATGTGTAATTATTTTGTAAGTAAAAATGTATGGGGTTGTAGGTTTAAAAATCTAGAGAAGTGAAATAGCTTTACCGTGTTTCCTAAAAGATAATAATTAGCATATCAGAAAGCATCTGGACTTTGGTATGATTTAATGGGCTTAGAAATCACACCCTTCTTTACAGGTGACTTCACTTTTGTCTTCAGGGCTATTTTGTTTAAAGGCTTATTTATCCTCCATCAAAGTGATCTTTCTAAAGCTTTTCAGCATGCCTCTTCCAATTGGGTTGGGAAATCTTCAAGGAAATTATTATCCTCCCAGGTCTCCAAGGTCTTTTGCTGTTGCATTTGCTATGACTTAGACAAAGGGAAAATATACAGGAAAATGTTGAAGTGAGCGCTTTAGAATACAAAGGTGCCTAATATCTTCTCACGCTACTTCTTTATTGCCCTTAATAAAAAATAGCTCTTAAAGTGCAAGGATATTTTTAAGCCGTATGAATCAGTATGCTCCTTCAGCTGGACTTTTCAAGGAGACTCTTTGAATACCGAAATGATTAACAATATCTCAAGCAAAATTGCACCAAGTGTGGTGTGGCAACAGTGGCTGGGGAAATGTGTCAGCCTGGAGGTCCCTGCTGAGTGCAAGACAAAGACCCCCTGCCCCATGACGGTGGGCCTGAGCTGTATTTCCAGAAATAATTACTTACAGAGCCCCTATAGAAACACATGAATCACCCTCTTCCCCATGTTTGTTCCCTTTGGGGGAAGTTTGTCTACTAGGCTGTTAAATTGGGAGATTTACCCAGTAAGTAAGAAACATATTTACTACTTCTTTGAAGACCTCGGAATCGTTGGCAAATACACTTTCAGTTTTTATTACAAGTCCCCTTGACACTACTGTTTACCAGCATTTTTACTTAATTTGAAGTTTAATGTAGCATAAGTCACTGCTGTGGGTTAACAACTTTCTAGTCTGGTTTGATGTTCCAGAGAGTTTCCCTGAACTTTACACCTGAGAACCAGCAGAGCCTCATGATTCCCAGAGTGAAAGCTGGAAGCTCTGGGAGGAGGCACTAAGCCATAACTTCAAATCTGGAAGTGGTTTGCTTTAGAAAAAGTAAAATCATCTTGTTAGTGAAGCCCCAGATTAGATTAGATCCTCTAATAAATACCATTATACGTGGGGTGTAAGAAAATTATATTGGAGCCTCTGCAAACTTTGGAAAAGGCTGCGGATCAAAGAAATTATAAGGCAGTAGCAAATTGTAAATAATATATTTTGAAATTATAATTAAAATTAACCAGAGTCAATTTTCTGAGGCATTGAGCTATTAAAGATTTATGAGTTGCCTGAAATCTCCAATCTTTCCTGAGGTAATCGCTTCAGTAGACATAAAGGAAAGGTATCTTATTTGCTGCCTCACTGCTTAAACCAGCATGAAAAAATCAAATTTGTGATTATGACTCATTATGAGGGTGTTTATTGCAACATACGTTTAGCCTTTAAAATTATGTGAGAAAAGATCACTAAATGTTGTTTTAGTCTTTCCTCAAAACTATAATCAGCAGAACTTACAAGTTCCCTAAACCAATTAATTTCTACCTGAACATTTAAGTCAATATCCTACAGGAACTTTAGGCTTAACTCTATGTAAATCTTTCATTGTATCAAATGATAATTTATAAATGATTAGCAGAATATTGAAAGACATCAAAATTTTGAGTGCCATTTCTGCAATCAACATTCAAAATATAGTGTTCGAAAAAAAATTCTTGTACCAGAATTTACTCCATTTGTCAAATGTTCCTGCCTGCAGGGGCACCAAGGTAAGTTTTCCAGGTTTCATTCTGGGAAGCTTCAGTGTGTGAATGTGCTCATTATCACAAACACGGCTTTATTCATTCTTGTGGGCCAAAGTGAAAATTCAGGAAAAGAGAACCCGGAATCCTTCAGACTATTCTTTGCTTCACGCCTTTGGAAATCTGTGGGAGGCTCGATGGCACTAGGCTGAATATTGGGAAACAGAATTTTATATAAAGTTTACCATCAGAGTTTTTCCAAATGGTACTTATGTGAACATTTGTAACTTGTATTTTTATGAGGATTGAATGATCTCTGGGTCTGCTGGACACGAGTTGTGCAGAGCAGTTGTCTGTGGCCGAGTACGTTCCCCTGGGTAGACGTGTGCCAGCATCCACATAGCTCTATCACACGTATTTATTGGTGGATTTGAATCCCAGGCTCTCTCACTTTCTACTCATTTGGTCTTGGGCAAGTTCATTAACTCTCTGAGCCTATTTCCTCATCTGCAAATAAGAAGAATAGTAATAGGTTCCTAATAATTATAATTAAATGGCATAAACCTAAAGGACAAAATCAGCATGTCAGTGCCTATTGAAAAATCATTACAGCTTAAAGCCATCTCATCCATGTGGTGCTTCTTGAAATGGTCCTTATATTTTGGTTAATGGTAGAGACCCAAAAGCTTAGGCCTGAATTGTCAGGTGACAAATCTGACGTTGTCAGATGACAAACCTCGGCAAATGAGTTATAGATTGTGAACCCAGAGGCACCGATCACCTTTGTTCTAGATTATCTTTTCAAGGCTGTTTATAGAGTGAACAAACAGCCTTAGAAAGTAAAATTAGTGTCTCCCTGTGAATCAAGGGTCAGCTGTAAGCAAACAGCCTTAGAAGATATAGATAGTGTCCCCCTCTAGACCGGGGGGCAAGTATACTAACTGCCCAAAGTAAAAATTTGGTTTCTTTACACTGGGGGTTCCTCATCTGTAACACTACACACTGGAGTGTACATATTAATGGGTCCTCATTTTAGCTCTCTGTGGGAAGTGAGGTTCAGAGGCTGGCACCAAATATGCTAATGTCTCTTGTACTGTGAGTAAGACTGTCATTTGACCCTGTTGTAAGAGTCTCGTATGTTTTGCCAGTATCCATGAAATTACGTCAGGCTGAATTTTTATCTTGCAAATAAGGTAAACTTTCAGACACTTCACAGTCTTGTTTTAAATAGTTTTATTAAAATATATTTCACATGGCACAAAAGTCAAAAATCTGAAGTGTACAGTTCAATAGCATTTAATATATTCAGAGAGTTGTGCAGCCATCATGGCGATCTAGTTTTAGAACCTTTTCAACACCCTCCAAAGAAACCCCATATGCATTAGCAGTCATTTCCCATTCCTGTCCTCCCCTCCGTCTCCCAGCCGCCTTGGGCTGCTATTAGAGAGTAGGAGGGGTGGGTGGAAGCAGGAATGCAGTGAAGACGCCTTTACAGCACTTAGGTGAGAGGTGTCTGAATAGAAGATATGTTTTAGAAGTAGAGCCAACAGGATTTCCTGACCAATGGGATCTGCCAGAAGGATTTGCTGATGGATTTTCCGTGAGGTGTGAGCGAATGAGTAAAGGATGAGTTGGCCTTTTTTGGCCTCAGCAACTGGAAGGATTAAGTTGCATTAAGTGAGGTTGGGGAAGACTGTGGGTGTAGCAAGTTTTGACAGGGAGGAACAAGAGGTATTGCTTAAATTATATTAAGCTGGAAATGTCTGTTAGACATTGTAGCAAGTGTAAATAGACAACATATAGTATTCTAGAGTCCAGATGAGAAATACTGCTTTAAGATATGAATTTGGGAATGTAGTGCCATGAGAATGCATGAGATCACCCAGGAAGTACATGAAGAACGAGAAGAGAAACAGCCCTAGAACTGAGCCCTGAGGCACTTCAGCCTGTAGAGGTCAGAGAGATGAGGTAAAACTACTAACATCAAAGAGCAAACACACAGTTTGGACAGAGATTTCTTGCACGAACATTGCAAATGTTACATATTCTCTCTGTTGCCGGATGTGAAAATAATCTTTTGGGAAATGTGCACTCAGACCTCGGTGTGATTTATATAATAAGCAACTTACTGTTTGCTAATCCCATTTCGCTTCCTAATGAAAAGAAAAAAGAAACGGTTTCAGGAGAAACCCATAGAGAAGACCCATAGAGAAGAACTTGACCAGGGTTTTCCAGGCAGGGTGTAGGGAAGCCCAAGCCTTGGTATACATTAAGCAAAAGCAAACAAATTAGTGTATGCTCTTTTATGTCCTTCAAGATTCATATTCCAAATTGTCTTATCAGAATATATCATAATGGTATATTCTGGAAGTAAGATCTGAAGGATAAAGTCAGAACTTAGAGACTTTCTCTGAAGACCATTTACAACATTGATTGTATAATTAGATGTTGTTTCTGGCTTTTAGTTGTATTTATAAAACTTTGAAAGACATTTATTTTTAAACAGTTTCATTTATGATATCCTAAAAGGCTTGCCAGTTGAATTTTACATAGTGAGAAGAAAATGAAGTACCCACCACTTCACTCATATTCACTCAAGAAATACTTTATTTTTATGTAAAACTAAGGTGGTGTCTTACGAGATGCCAAACATCTGGGTGAAACTGAAAAAAAATAGTCATCAGTGTTTACTACTGTGTGGATATTTGATGTCACTGAAATGATAAATCATAATTAGCATTTCAATTTGTCGAACAGATGTTCATTGAAATACAAACCCAACCTATTCCACAAACTGGAAGGACATTTTAGATGACCCGTAATTGTTCTTCTGCTTCTCAAAGTTAAAGAGAAACACAATTTATTAGCATAATCCATTCAATGATGTGTAAGGATAGGGTATGCTACTTTATAAATTTGAGTTTTTACACTGAAATGGTAATGTGTTGACATTGATTTCACCTGTTGCATTTTAATGCTATTAATGGCTAAAAACAGCAGCAGGCAGAATTATAAATTAGACTTAAGTTTCAAGCATATTGAATATTTTCAGCAGAGTTTTTGTGTGTGTATGTGCGTGTGTGTTCCAACTCTAAGTCTTTTTGTATAAGTGACTGACCTAGTAAAACCCTTTCCATGGTGAATGATTATTTGTCTTCCTTCAGTGGGCTGCAAGGATTTGATTTTATAATGAAGGAAAAGATTTCTCAGGTAAACTATCTCTGGTTACCAGTTCCTTTTTCAAATCGTTAATATTTCCCAGTACTTCCCTGTGGTTGATTCCTAAGATATGCTGCAGCGGACAAGAGCTCTGGAATTATGGGTAGTGGAGGAAACATGCGGGCAGGCTCTGTGATCTGTGTCCTATTCTATCTCCAGCTTGCCTTTCTATTTCTATTCTGGCTTTTAATATTTGTGACCTATTTTCTTTTTCCTCATTAATCTCTGTTTTTGAAATAGACTTCCTCCTGCCACTTACAGGAAATTATCAGGACTAATGAAAAGCACAAGAAGTATTACAATGATTAGGGAAAAGGCAATATTGTTATAAGTAGTACACTTCAAAATAATTATTTGGAAAGGACAGCACTCATTTAGAGGTATAAATTCTGGGTTGCTTATTTTTAAGTTGCTCACTAGTTTGTTGACCTATGTATGTTTTACTTGAAGAAGAAACAAGATCGTTGGTGGTGGATGTGTGCTTCTCTACTGATTGTATAATTTGATATGAGGTTTAGGTCTTAAAAGAATGTTTTCCTTTCTCTTTATCAGTACCGTCATGTTGTTTGTTAAATATACCACGGGAAGCAAATAGGAATATATAAATGTTACAGAAGAGATCCAAGTATATACAATGTGTTGAATTGGAATTGAGAATAAGTTAAATATTTAATTTTTTTAAATAACATACTTTAGAGGCTCAGTAAAGGAATTTTAAAGAAACAGTGGTATAGATATAGCAGTTAAGAGGAAGGATTAATTCAGCTAAAGCACATTACCAGAGGATAGGAAGGTCAGGATGTATCTGTGAAAGAGCTTAATAATGATAGGGAAGAAAGGGTGAGAAACAGAAAAGAAGGTGAATTATCAGAAAAGAAGTTAAAGAGGGCGATGGATATTAATCAGATTTTCAGAAAAAAACCCACAAATACTGGCGTCCATACTGATGTCAGTCATGGGCCCAAGATTTTTCAAAACCAGGTTTTTAGGGATGTACTCTGGTACACTGTGAATAAAAGGGCTTTGCAGCATGGCCCTTGTGGTCTCTGACCCTACCCTGTGGAGCGAGGTGATTAGAATTAGAAAAGTCTGTACATCGTCTTCCCGGGAGGTAATCAGCCCCTTGGGGATGCAAATAAATAGGAATTCAGAGAATCTTACTTGTATTTCCCAGAAGACCGCCATAGCTAGACCTCATATAAGGAATGGCATCTCCTATTAATGAGTCGAAGACTTTCGTTCATAGCTTATCGGACTTAGAGATGCTGAAGATGGTGATAGTGGTGGGATATGGGAGGACTAGAGAAAAGATACAGGTCAGGGAAGGCTGACATGAACGAGAGAAGGGCATTCTAGAAGTGGAGAAGTTAGAAGCATTGCATTCTGGCCCACGAATACTCACTGGTCGTACACTGTACCTTTTTTTCAGGGAACCACATTCACAGCTATAACCACCACAAAGGCCACACGGATAGGCATGACCTACACTCATCTTTAAGTGTATGTGCATTTTACAGGTGTAATTAGTATAAACTATCTCCAAAAGAGACTGTTAGCTTCTTATTTTGGAAATAAACACAGTGAGAGGGAAGAAGAAATGAAACCATCTTGTTACCATTTTTCATTGGAGCCAGTTTAGAATGAAAACAAACCCAAAACTCTTAAGCCCGGCAGCACTATTTATAACAATTTTGCTAATTTAACTCCTTTTCTTTTTGCTAAGGAGGAACAGTTGTATTTTTGTCATTAATAGAAAAGGGAACAGTGCCTAAACAGCCTATTATAAATTCTTCTGGGAAAGCATATTGCAAATAATTGAAAACAAACCTGATTCTGCGAACTTGGCAGCCAATGTATAACAGAAAACAATTCAGCCCTGGCCCCTGGATGATTGATTAAATGTTTTATTCCCTTTACCTTTCATTCACACTGTGTTTGTCAAGAGGAAAGAGAAAAGGGAATGTTGTGAAACAAAATCCACTTTAGATAAATAACTTACAGTAATGATCAGTGACCTTGTACCAGCGGTTTCTTCATTTTTCTCAAGTTTTAATGTGTCTAATATTCACAAGTCTGCATGAATTCCTGCAGAAAATGAGGCCCCGAATTTCAGCATGTCCCCACCCCCTGCCAGCTAACCAACATCACGAGCTGTATCAGAGCTTCTTTGAGGGCATGGCCCCGCGGCTTCCTGTGGTCAGTTATTAGTGTGAATCCAGCAAAGGAACAAGAACACTGTGTACTCAGTCAATCTACAGAAAACTTCATCCTCTGGTTGTGTGGGAGGAGAGGTCCCTTGGTGCACTCTGTGTCTTTGAAGGGACTAGAGATCTGTTGGTGCTGTGCAGATGTCAGGGGTATGCAGAGCCAGCAGCCTACAAACCTAGTAAATAAATGATTATGATCCACCTCTGTTACAGAACAATGGGAGGAACCTGAATGTTGGATACTGTTGACATGGTTCGTGTTTGTTATTGCTGTTGTTCAATAAAGCAGGCAAAGTTCACACTAAACCTTCTCAATGAAGCCCTTTTTAAAAACTTTGATATTGCTGAATTCTCGGTGCACATCACAGTGCGTGCTGTAAACCTGGTGACGCCAATGAAATTTTCAGCATGAGGTCAGATGTGTAGAGTCCCTTCTCACATCACATCCGTTTCTTTATCATCTTTGTCTTCTCACCAACTCCTGCCCAGATGTCAGTCGTTGTACAGCCTCCTTTTCCTGCAACCCTAGTGTTGGCACTTGGTCACCTACTGTGTCGTCAGCCCCAAAGGCCGGCATGTCGGCAGATGGAAATATAGGCCATCCCCAGAGCGACGGCCAGCACAGAGCTGGAGGAGATTTGAGCCAGGAAGTCCCTCTGATCTTTCTTTGTCTTCGTTACTTGTGCAAAATTGGATATGAATAAGAAGGTAAAATGCAGGCACATGGCCTGCTCTTGATGCGTAGTCTCCCATGGATGTCCAACATTCTTGGCATTTCCAGAATCACCTTTCCATCGTGGGAGGGAACTTTGCCACTGCTATTTATGTTGTCTGACGCCGTCCAGGTTGGTAGTAGGTAACTTCTGTAAAGGGTGCAGCATATCCTGCTTAGCAGAGAGACACAAAACCATTTGTATTATTTTTCTGACTTTCTCAAGAGTAACAACAACCACCACCTAATAGTTTTTTGTATGTGCTACGCATTTTTCTGTTTGGGTATGAATTACCTCTTTTGATTCAGCAAACAGCACGATATGCAGGTATTTTACCTTTTACATGGGAAATTGAGACACGGAGATTAAGGTGCCTAAATTCATACCAGTAGTCCGTGGCCGAGCCAGAATCTGAACTCAAGCAGTCTGTCTCCAACACACATGGTCTTAAACTGTGATTAACTATCTCAAAATACACACAAACACACATGCACACAATGACACAAAGCATCTGGCACAAGCTTAGCCTCGCCAAAACTAGAAAAGCATACATGTACAGGCATCCTTACCATCATACACACAGACTCATTGGTACTCAGGTTTAAAAACCCACTGGAATAAAACTCCCTCAGGTATGGAATGAAAAAGTTTTGTTCTGTAAAAAAAAACACCTTATTTTTTTCTTGTTTATTATTTTACTCTTTGTGCAGTGAAAAATCTTAAGATTGGAAAGGGGAAACCTATAGTTTCAAAAAACTGGGATAGAGGCCATAATTAGATAATAGAACATGTGATTTCACTTGAAAGCCTAGAAATTTGACCAACCATGTACAATTTCACTCTACAGATGACATGAGGCAAGATAAGAGTTTTAGAGAGAGAGAGAAAGAGAAGGATAGAAGAGAGAGAGGGAGAAGTAAAGATATGGATATGGAAACAACAATAAGTTAATAACATGAGCAAAAATAAGAGAGGAGAGGAAGGTGGCAAAGAAAGGAACGTTCAGAGAGTGAGCCTGCCTGTCCCTAATTTGGTGAGAGCAGGGAGTGAACAGGCAAGGATTCAAGGATGAAGGCACGTGGGCAGTCACCATAGGGACACCAGTTAGCGTGCAGATATGTTACAGATGTTAGAAATACAGAGGCAGCCTAGGGGGACATGCTCAATCCCGAGAAACGTATGTCTGTGTACAAACTCTTCCCTAACCAGAAGTATCACTTCATAATTTAAAGTCTCTCATACCTTGTTTGAGGTAGAACCTTTCTGAACATGAACCTACGTGAGAGCATCAACAGCCCCCCCCCAAATGCTGCTTTTATATAAATGGGATAAAAATCAAATTAATGTACTTTTACAGTGTTTCATTTATATATTTACAACACACACACACACACACACAAACACACACACGCACACAAACACACACACGCACACAATTGCTCTCTGGAGCCCTTGAGTCAGAGAATAAGAATGGAAGAGAGACTGAATTCTGAATTTCTTTTTCAAGCACTCGTCTAGGTTTTGTTCCAATCTAATGACACAGGATCTGGCGCAGTATTTAGACTTCCTGCTCCAAGATTTTATTTTAATTTTAAACAAGTGTTCCCACACGAGGACGGAGAACAAAACAGGAAAATGTTGCTTAAGTTTTCCTTTGTGCTCTTATTATATCTTTCAAGTGTACTGATTGTTCTGTCCTACCAATGTGGGTCACTTGTACTCTTGGTGGCTTTTTTCTGTCTGGGACTTTCTCTAACAGCTCTCCACGGTAAGGAAAAGCATGTTAGTTTCACAGATATTTATGTTTGGTATTAGCATATTCTTTTCCCCTTCTTTCTATAATTTAAGATTTTAGTACTTCCTACTTAGTAGATTTTTCTGTAAGCTGTAAATTAATTCTTTTGCGCACCAGTGAATGCTTAATCCTTAAGTACTAAATGTGTCATAACCCATTGCATTACTGTGATGTTAGTAAGACCTTGGAGGTTGTTAGTTCTTTTCTGGATAACTGATGCTTTAGACTTCAACTCTTAGACATGTTCTGGTTGTGAGCTATGCATCTGTTTACCAGGAGGACCACTACTGAGAAGGATCAATGCCAGGAAGTGTGAATCAGGTCTGAGATTGTTCTTGGCTTAGTGATCCTTTGTTCTTTACTCTTCTTCATCCCTGCCCCTTCTCGGGAGGCCGACCTCCATCTGTTCTAGTGGTGGGTCCTGAGTGGTACCCTGGAGCATATTAAGCAATCTCCCTCACAAAGTTTAAAGTGGATAAAACCAGTAGGATAAATCTGACTCAAATTAATGAAGAAAAGCCAAGAGCTGGGGACATCAAACAATATAGATAATTCCAGAGGAGCAAGAGCAGGGTAATAAAGAGAAAGTGGAATTAAAATACTAGGGTCAGTCATGGATAGGATTGAAATGCAAGTAAGGCAAATGAAAGAATGGAGGGAAGGTGCATGGGAAAGGTTCTCCTCCCAGAGGCGAGCTTCTTGTTGCTAGAAGTCTGCAAATAGTGCCTCGATGACTGACTTTTATTTGTTCAACAAGCACTTATACAACTTCCAGTCTATGAGGTAGTGTGGTGTCGGGCTGAGGAGCTCAACCAACAAAGTCAGAACTGGAACAAATCTTACCTATATGAACCTAGCCATATTGTTAAAATGCCAATATATGTTTTCTCTTGTTAAAAAAGGACATAACAGGGGTGCCTGGGTGGCTCAGTCAGTTAAGTGGCCAGCGCTTGATTTTGGCTCAGGTCATGATCTCATAGTTTGTGGGATTGAGACCTACTTCAGGCTCTAGGCTGACAGCCCGGAGCCTGCTTGAGATTTTCTCTCTCCCTCCCTGCCCCTCCCCCACTTGTGTTCGCGCTCTCTCTCTCTCTCTCTCTCTCTCAATCTCAAATTAAATAAACTTAAAAAAGGACATAATAACAACACCAACCTCAAAGGATTGTCGAAAGCTTTAAATAAGTTAATACTCTATGAATTAGTATACACACATCACATGCAAGAAGGTCTGGTATCCAGTAAGTACAAAATAGTAACTATTGTTTTTATGTTGCAAAGAAATTTCTGAACTAGCTGTGAAGTTGGAATAGATGACTAACAAAACTATTGTCTCAGTCAGTCTCTGGTGGAGGCACACCCAAAACAAAATTCGGCACAAAGCAAATGTTAGAGGAGAGTGAGAGAACTTTCCTTCTGGTGACTTTCCTTCATGGCCTGCGCTGAAGCAACTCCTCTCAGATTCTTTCCTGGCTATGAATTTCAGAAGATGTCTGGATCCCTATATAGTCTTAGCTTGACAGCACAAAGATTTAGTAATGGCATGTGCATTTGATAAAATTTAAATGAGAAGCTCCCAAAAGAGATCAAGAAAACCTATTTTGACAACTCTTCTTTTTTCCATGCAAATATTATATACTTTAGCTGGAAAAGGAAAAACACAAGTAATAAGGAATTTTTAACTTGGAGTACTCTTTAAAAATCCTTACTTGAGGGGTTTCTGGGTGACTCAATTGGTTAAGTGGCCAACTTTGGCTCAGGTCGTAATCTTGCTTTCATGGGTTCGAGTCCCACATCAGGCTCTGTGCTAACAGCTCAGAACCTGGAGCCTGCTTCGGATTCTGCTCCTCTCTCTCTGACCCTCCCCCGCTCACTCTCTGTCTCTCTCTCAAAAATAAATAAAAACATTAAAAAAATTAAAAATCATTATTTGAAAATAATCATAAATTTTAAAATAGAGGTACAATGAGCACCCGCCTGTCAAGATTCTTTTAGAGCACACATAAAAGGGTAGGGGGAATTATATTTGCACTTGGTAATAGTTTTCTTTTTTTGAAAACTTTAGGGATTTAGTTGTCATTGTTCCTTGTATACATCATGACCAGTGGGAATGATACTGAGATCTTCCATTCAGTTATGATGGATTATGGTTAACCCATCTGGGCATATTTCAGATGGAACTAACTTAAGCTTCTCTTGAACAAGTGGATTAGAAGTAAATGTTTTGCTGGTTTGGTTTGAGTTGTAGAAAGCAAGAAGACCACCAGAAGCTTTTGGAAAACAGGACCATACCAGTTTTGAAATTTTGAGAACATTGAAACTCCTAAACCATCTGAGACTTTGCTTCTATTTTTCATTTTTCTAAAAAATGTTGTCCTTTTGTGTATTGAGTAGTTACACATGAGTTAGTGCTACCACACGAAATGTGCTGTTGGTAGAAAAAAGAAGTAACTGACATAAAATGAGAGAGAGATAGACAAGACAGAGAGGTGTTCTTTGACCAGTAGAGAAGCTATGCAAACCTTTGGAGGGCAATATTTTAACTAATTTAACTAGGAGAGAAGAAAAGTAAAAACATGACAAATACTCTTTGAAGAGAACTGGTTTTAGTATTATGCTACAATTTATTAATGACTACTATTTTAACAGTGAAGAATCTGTTTAAATAGTTCATGGAAGGTAAAGATGTCATCCAGAAATGACAAATGCAAGAATTATAATTATGAAAAAAAAGAAAAAAGGAAGAAGGAGAAAGAGAAGGAGAAAAACAGGAGAAAAGCAATTTAAATTTCAGGGGCGGTTGGAACCAAGTCAGTGTCAAAAGCAAAATATTGTCTTACAGGATAATGGAAGATCCATTAAGACTAGGCTTAAGGATAGAATAGTCAATGATACAGTCATATTTAAATAGTTCATTAAGACAATGTTTCCCGGTATTGAAATGTGTTAGTTAAGGAAGTTAAAGTCATACACAGTCCTTGACATTTTATATATTAAAATATTACTTTTCATGTAGCTCAGTAGTCACAAGCCATGGAAGAGTAGTTTTGGTTAGGCTTGTAAACTTCTAATGATGATGGGATACTTATTAAGGACCTTCCAAACTAAGTCAGTGCATTGTACTATGTATGAAAAAAATCTTTCTAGTTCTGTTAAGTAAGAATGTTGAGGCATCTGAAGGGAAGTACACCTTTCTACACATATACTCCATTATTTTTCTATTCAGCTTAAGTATTTTTTATTGTTGTTGATTTATCTAAATAATACGACTACAGAGATACTCCTATGTCTTTTTAGGAACTTGAACTGTTGCAGTTCTAGTGAGATTTATTCAATTATGGTAAGCGAAATTCATGCTAAAATTCTTGATGTACATCCAATAATTGGATTTAAAAATACAGGTAAAATATGTACAAAATCAATTTAATTTTAATTTAATTTTAATATAATTTATTGTCAAAGTGGTTTCCATACAACACCCAGTACTCATCCCAACAAGTGCCCTCCTCAATGCCCATCACCCACTTTCCCCTCTCCTCCAGCCCCATCAACCCTCAGTTTGTTCTCAGTATCCAAGCATCTCTTATGGTTTGCCTCCCTTCCTCTCTGTAGCTTTTTTTTCCCCCTTCACCTTCCCCATGGTCTTCTGTTAAGTTTCTCCAGATGCACATATGAGTGAAAACATATGGTATCTGTCTTTCTCTGACTGATTTATTTCACTTAGCATAATACCCTTCAGTTCCATCAGTGTTGTTGCAAATGGCCAGATTCCATTCTTTCTCATTGCCAAGTAGTATTCCATTGTATATATAAACCATTGTATATATTATCCATTTGTCAGTTGATGGACATTTAGGCTCTTTCCATAATTTGGCTATTGTTGAAAGTGCTGCTATAAACATTGGAGTGCATATGCCCTTACGCATCATCACTGCTGTATCCCTTGGGTAAATTCCTAGCAGTGCTATTGTTGGGTCATAGGGTGATTCTATTTTTAATTTTACAAAATCAATTTTAAAATGACATACATAATCCATGATTTGTAAATGAGGAAAGGGTTAGCTGGTTGGAGGTTCTATCATAGTCTCTAATATTTGGGCACAGATATTGATTTATTCTTTCAGTAAATAATTATTGAGAATCTACTATGTACTACTCACTATGTTAAGCCCTGGGACTATATTGGAAATAAGACAAAGTTCCCATTCTCATTGAACTTATAGTCTATTAACAGATACAACACAAGCAAGTAAACAGGCTGTGATAATAGGGGAGAGTCACGGGAGCTCAGAGAATTCACAAGAGGAGCTCCTACACAGGACACAGAGGTGTTCATGGTAGAAAGAATTGGCATCAGCGCTGAGACATGAATGATACATAAAGTATATCTGTGCAAACGGGGAGCAGTGGGGAGACAGACAAGGTGTTTGGAAAAGGAGCCCAGAGATGAGATAGACCACAGCACAAAATGAGAAGTGAAAAATGACTCAGTGATTTGGAATATAGTAAGTAGCCAATAAATATTTTTGAATGAATGATTGGCTAAATGAATGAATGAGAAATACTGAAGTGTGAAGAGGTGGACCAGAGATAAACTTTGTAAGCATGTGTTTTAAGCCTTCATAGTACTTCATTTCCTGGATGCACAAATGAGCAATGATTGACTTAACAAAAACAATCATTAAAATGCCAGCTATTAGTTGGAACAAATAACAAAATATGGGGAAAAGGAAACTGGAACGAGGACTTCAATAAACTGTGTTTGATAATACTAGAAAAAATGGACTGAAAAAAGGTTAAATTCATAGTATCGCATTTCCTCATTAAGGCCCTAAAGATTCTTGATAGGAAAATCTCCAGTATGAAATGTTTAGATATTTTATTAACTGGTGTTATAAATGATATATTATGTCACATTATTCTTTGTTTGGTGTATTTTTATTACCCAGGCCTTAATTTTCATATACTCATAAATGTTCACATTTTTAAGTCTTTAAAAATAATGCATTGATTTGAAAGGGTTTAACAAATTGCAATAAAAAATTTTTTGATAAGGTAAGGAAGGTTATTTCTTAATAACTATTCAGTTACATCTAACAAAACTAAACAATCCATAAAGATGATTATATATTTTAGCAAAAAAACACTTCTTCTAGAAATAAGGCACTATGTCACTGTCAATTAACCTTATTGATTGTTCTTGCAAGTCCATAGAGTTTAAGGAATCTGTTCTATAATTTTAATATAATTTATTGTTTTTTATGAACTCTTTTGTAAATAATAGTACTTCAAATTTATGGGTTGGACACTGAGATAGCCAGAATACAATTTGCATAAAAAACTAACCAGGGACGTCTGGACGGTTCAGTTGGTTAAGCGTCCGACTTCAGCTCAGGTCACGTTCTCACCGCGTCTCAGTTCAAGCCCCACGTTGGGCTCTGTGCTGACAGCTCAGAGCCTGGAGCCTGCTTCGAATTTTGTGTCACCCTCTCGCTCTGCCCCTCCCCCGCTTGTGCTCTACCTCTCTTTCTCTCAAGAATAAATACACATTTTTTTAAAAAATTAAAAAAGAAAAGAAAAGAAAAATCTACACAATGGGAAAGGTCCGCTTTGCTCTGCTGACAACATAGGGTTGAGTAGATCTTAAGTTCACATACATGTCTCATGACTCAGAAAACATATTTATTAGTTCTTCCCAGCTGAGAATAGCCTGTTAAGTGAAACCCTGGTATAAAAGAGAATAACGTTAACTAATGTTTAACCAGTAAAAATAAATGCAGTAGACTTTGATTTAAGAAAATCATGAATCAAAGCTGTTAATTTCCTAATTTTCTCAAAATCAACTTAACTCAAAATGCTTGGGTAGACCATGATACAGGGGATTACTGACTTTAATTTCATTTTGTGGAAATATTTGCACACTCAAAGATTTACTCATCTAATATTAAGAAAATTTCATTAATTTATGAAATTGCTTTTGAGGTAGAAAGCTAGTTGAATTTGCTAAATACTTAGGATTTACTTAAGTAGCATTTATTCAGAAATTTATACTTAACACTTAAGTTTTGCTAGATGCTGTCCTACATGCTGGGGATTATTTCAGTTAAGTAAACAGATAAAAATTCCTGAACTCTTGGGATTTATGATCCAGAGAGGGGAGAGAAATAATCATTATGGTAAATAAGCAAATCATCTTCATGTTATGGTAGAAGAAAAGTACTATGGACAACATTGAAGCAGGTAGCAAGAAGAGTAAATGCCAGGATGAAATTTGCACTGTAATTAGAGAGTCACCGAGAAGACCTCATCTAAGCAAGGTTGGAAAGAGATGAGAAAGTGAGCATTGCAGTATCTGGGAAGAGAACATTCCAGGCAAGGGAACCCCAAGTACGAAGTTCCAAAGGCCAAATCCTATCTGGCATGTTCTAGCAAAGATGGCAGTCTAGCTGGAGTATTGTGAGTAGAGAAAGAGCAGGAAAGGAGTTCTTGAAGTTACTGTTTTCTTTGTCAGTGTTTTGAGGTACAAATGGCATTGGGATCATTTGAGTTCATTGTAAAGATTTTGGCTTTTATTGATGGTGAAATAGAAAGGCATTGGAAGGTTTTAAGGAAAATAATGACAGGAGTGGAACTATGTTTTCAAAGGAATTTTTAGAGAGCTCCCTGAAACAGATGCAGAGCTCAAGAGAATATGCAAGATAGTTGTTGAAGCGCCAAGCATAGAGGAGAGACTAAGAACGTTTGCTCCCATTCAGGAAATGACAACTTGGGTGCAGTCTGCTCACGATGAATATGATTATGGCGCAGGGCTTGCGCTGGGAATGGGCCTCTTTTGCTGTGGCTCACCCTCTTTCGGATAGTTGCTGGCCACTTTTCACTTCTTGCATATAATCTGCTGAAGAGGACTCTCTGCAGAAATTCCTGAAGGACATCTGGCTAACAGAAGTAAAGAAATCATGGACTAACATGCAGCATAGTGAGAGTAGGCTTTGGTGTACAGTATTTAAATTTTTTTAAACATTTATTTATTTTTGACAGAGAGAGAGAGAGAGAGACAGAGCATGAGCAGGGGAGGGGCAGAGAGAGAGGGAGACACAGAATCCGAAGCAGGCTCCAGGCTCCTATCTGTCAGCACAGAGCCCGATGGGAGTCGGACGCTCAACCGACCAAGCCACCCAGGCGCCCCTGGTGTACAGTATTTTAAATCATTAATATTAAACTTGCGATTTTTGTTTTCAGAAGATACAAAGAATAAGTTCATGGACACATTTACTAAAAACTTGAAACAACCATAACAAACAAATAAACAAATAGCTGCTATGGTTGCAAATACATTCTAGAGTGGTGAGAGTGGTAGGAGCGAGCACTGCTGGGAAGTTCCTGCGGTGCCTGAGGGGGAGTCTACACCAAGAGGGCTTTAGGGGAGGTGGTGAGAAGTGCTTGGGTGCTGGATAGATTTTGAGGGTAAAGCTAAGAAGATTGTAGACAAATTGGATGCCGGAACACAGAAAACAAAAGCAGTCAAGCGGGACTCCCAAGTTGTTGGTCCTGGGTAGCTGTAAAGCTGAAATTATTTAGTGAAGTTGGGAAGACTGAGGAATGAAGAGCAGGAGCTCAGTGTGAGATATAAGGTTGAGACACCTATTTGGGAGCCACATCAGTATATCCAGAAGGCAGTTGGATTCTGCATCCTGACCTTCAGAGGAGAGGTTAGGCCTGAAGATACAGGTGTGGGAGACTTCAGTATAGATGGTATGTATGTACATATGCACATATGTATTTTTTGCCACGGGATGTGTTTTACTTTCATTAATCATATATATAATTATACAAATATTATATAGAATTATTATATAATCCTATAATTAGAGATGGCATTTACATTGGTGAGCTTTGATGGGATCATCACATGAGTAAGTGTGGATAGAAGAGCGGTGGCCAAAGACTGGGCACTGTACTACTCCAATATTAGAAAGTCAGGGAGAAGAGAAGGTAGGAAACAGTGAGGGAGATTGAGAAAGGTAGTGGGAGAGGTAGGAAGAAGACCAGGACAGTGTGGTGTCCAGAACATGGGAGTCATCAGTTGTTTTAAAAGCTGCAAACGGATCAAGTATGGTGAGGACTGAAGAGTGATCATTTGGGGGTTTCTGTTGACCACCTGGAGCCAGAACCAGAACCTTTGCTCTGTGCCGGAAACACAGTGACAAATTATTGCTATATCCCCTTTTCCTAAGCTTCCCACAGCTTACCCCTTCCTCCAAATATATGCCTTTTTTTTCCTCACAGGACAAAATAAAAGTGATTAGGCTCATTTTTCAAAGTTATTGAAATCTTATTCTCCCTCTCTAAATTATTATATTAAGCATGATTGGATTTAAGAGGTTCCCCCGAGTCTCAGCCACCCATTTATATACAAATTCTTTGACCACAGCTATAGATAGCTAATCTCATCCAGCACCCATGGACTTTATTGCTCTATCTCCTGGGATCACCTCACTTTCAAGTTGTTGTACTTATTTCATTGGCACACTTAAAGACTAGTAATAAAAATGGGATTTTAAGGGTACCTGGGTGGCACAGTTGGTTGAGTTTCCAACTCTTTTTTTTTTTTTTTTAATTTTTTTTTTTCAACGTTTTTTATTTTTTTTTTGGGACAGAGACAGACAGAGCATGAACGGGGGAGGGGCAGAGAGAGGGAGACACAGAATCGGAAACAGGCTCCAGGCTCTGAGCCATCAGCCCAGAGCCCGACGCGGGGCTCGAACTAACGGACCGCGAGATCGTGACCTGGCTGAAGTCGGACGCTTAACCGACTGCGCCACCCAGGCGCCCCGAGTTTCCAACTCTTGATTTTGGCTCAGGTCATGATCCCAAGTTCATAGGATCAAGCCCTACGTTGGGCTCTGTGTTGAGTGTGGAGCTTGCTTAAGATTCTCTCTCTCACCATTTGCCCCCTCTCTCCTGCTTGCCCTCTCTCTCACTCTCTCTCAAATAAAAAATACGAAAGAAAATGGGATTTTAAAATATATGAAGAGAGTACTACTCATTTCAAAGTTTCTGATAATTGTTAATCATCTTTAACGATAATTCCCCCACCTATCCAGTCAGTCAATAAACTTGTATCATTGGGGAACATATTAGGATTGTAGTTCTTCCAGAAATCTAAAACAACTGTAGTAATATAAATAGAAAAAACATAATAATAAGGGACAAGTATCCATACTGGAATTGATTAATTGCTGCAAAAAACTATTTTTAAGTTATATTCTAATCATAAAGGCAAAAACACTATCAAACCACAGAGGTCTTATCTATCCATCTGCAAAGGAGATGTGATTTAAAGAGTATGCTTACACTAATAAGAACAGAATTAATTTAGATGGGTAGAGTATAATATTGATTTAGACATTTGGTCATAAAGATATTTCTCATTTTTTTTTTAAATTTTTATTTATCTGTGCAAACTAATTTCGAAGAAGAGTATAATTTTAAAATCTAGAAAGCCGGCTGTTAATCAGGTTGATATTTTCAGTTGGAATGAATTCCTCTGACAGCATGAACATACAGTCTCCAACATGTCTGTAATGGAAATCATTTCAGAAGATACCAGACTGCCACAGGCTTCCCACGGCCTCGCAGCAAGACAGCGGTGGTCTTAAGGACTGACACTTTTCATCTTTTTGAAGATAGACACCCTCCAGTTGTCGCCCCACAGGAGATCAGGAAGTATGCTAAGCTTTCCAGTGGACTTGGAATTACACAGCAAAGTGCCAGTGGAAATATCCTATCTAATATTATGATTTATTTTGAAGGAGAGTGGGAAAAAAAATGATAGAAGGAAGCTGCACACAACATGGCCAAACAGCTGGCTGGTTTTATGTCCCAGAAACAGCTTGGGACTAACTATACTCACAAGATCTCTTGGCAGAGTGGCTTGATGAAAATACCGAAGCTGTGAGGAGAAATGTTCTTTTGCCGAATCCTTTATGTTGCTATCATATGGTTTATTAACCTAAATGAGAGCATGTGCACCATTTTTTAAATTCCTGTATGTTTAAATGAGGAACTGACTGATTCCATATACAGTACAAATATGGTTCCCATAGCATTAACACCAAATAAAATTTAATAATTTTAATCCTGGACATGTGGTGATTTTCTCTTTTATTTCAAGGAGCACTTTTAGAAGCAATGAAAAGAGTTTGATAAGATACAAATTTAAGCATGAATTCAAGGGCACTGGTGATTTTTTGGATGCCAGAATCTCTAAGGGTAACTAATTTTCATTGCTTCATGTGTCTATTTATTCATTCTTTACACTTAATTGATAACATTCATAAGTCACACAGACAACTTAATTTTAAACGTATTGCTGGCTCACCTGCTAGGTGCCAGAACTGTGGAATATACAAGACCTACTTAAATCTTTTAGAATTTCCTACATTAGAGGGAGAGTATTCAGTATTTGAGATTCAGTGTTTTAGAAGATTTTGCATTCTATCAGCCTCAAATGTGTTGATTCAGTGAATTTATTCTCTACTAAGTATCGAAGGTAGACTCAAATAGCTAGGACATTTCATATTTTTCTCATGAGCCATTTTGAATTTATTCTTTGTGGCATCAGAATTAGTTTCTCATCCAGAGTTTGCTATATTTATTTTTCTAGTGATTCGGTAGTTTATTGGCAGTCAGTTTGTAAAAGCTCTCGGGGATTATCTAAATGCAGGATGTTAGGAATGGAAACATATCATTGCCTCTCCTGTCAAAAAAACATAATTAACACACATGATTTATCATCTTGCAAAAGTGGATGAAAACTCCTGTGGGTGACCCCAAGTCACAGTTTCCCAGTGGATGTACAGACTGTTGTGTTCTGGGACAACCCTCAGACCAGCACAGACTCTTCTCACTTCCCAGTCTTCTTAGCCTCCTGTGTATGTGTGTGTATGTGTGTGTGCATGTGTGTGTGTGCGTGCATGTGTGTGTGTGTGTGTGTGTGTGTGTTTTCTGTCCAAAACCTATGAGTCAATTTCAAGTTTCTTGAATAATTTCTATTTGATTTATTGTATAGGGAATAATAATGCATTTACAAAGTACAGAAAACGTGAAGTACTATACTTCTTGAGTATATTGAGAGTTTCTTCATTTCTTTGTATGGTGCACATAATTCATTATATAGATGCAGAACTTATTTAACCAGTCGTACATTATCGATGGTAATTAGATTGTTTGCAGTCTTTTGCTATTACAATAAAATGCCATATAAAATTAATATATTTATATAAATATATATATATATAATATATGTAGGATATTTTCCCATAAGTGGAATTTCTAGGTCAAAACTCTAGGCTTTTGTAGTGTTGATAGTTATTCCTGAATTCACCTTCATAGTGGTCTGTGCCATTTACACTCACACCTGTAAGTGTTTGAGAATGCCTGTATCTCTTTAGTCTTGCCATCAGAGAGTATTAAACGTATTTTTAGGTTTCAACAACATGAAAAAATTGGAAAAGTTTTTTGTTGTGTTTTAAATTAGCTGCTGTTATTATGAGTGAAGTTCATTGACTTATCGAAAGCTTAACAGCCAGTAATATTTCCTTTTCTTGGAATAGTCCTTTACATCTTTTGGGTTTTTGTGTTAGTTGTTGATCTTTCTTTCTTGCTGATTTACAGAAGCTCTTCAGATATTAGGGAAATCATTTTTTTATCTGTAATAGGAGTACTTTTGGTTTTGTCAGTTTTCCCTCATTAGAATTCTCTATCCCGAGATCCCTGTGAGAGAATGTGGGCTTTGTGCACCTTTAGAAGGTATTCTTTGCTAATTTCTCCAATTTTTATATGACTAGATTTTGTTTTTTCTGGTGTCAATTGTGCTAATTGTTTTCCTAAAAAATTTACTGTTCCATCCAGGTTTTAATGTATTTTCATAGAGTGTATTTTTCATAGACTATGTTAAATCTTTGGTAATTTTTTCTCTGTCTGATCTATCAATTTCTAAAAAAAAAATAACAAAAAAAACAACCTATTGAAATCTCTCACTGTGACTGTAGATTTGTCTAGTTTCCTTGTAATGTGTCGATTTTCACTGTATATATTTTAAGGCTGTATAATTAGATAGTTTCAATTTTAGAATTACTTTAAGTTCCTGATGGGTTCCTGTTTTATCCGATATTTTGTAACTTTTTTTTAAATCAAGTTTTCTGGTTTCCTACTATATACCAGATTCTGAAATAATTTTAGCACATAATAAGTTTCAGAAAAAAATGATCGACTTAAGATTTTATGGAAATCCTAGGAAAATCAAGTAGATGCCATGCCTTGGAACAAAAGAAAATGGGGAATCACAGTATATAGAGAACACTTAAAATATAAACAAATGAATTGCTTATACAAGTATTAAAAGGTCCGTAAACTTCCTCAATTACTTTACTAGATTCCAGGGAGTAAGTATGAACCTGTGTCTGCCTAATTGAGAGAAGTGAAGCTTAATTTTATTCTTCTGAGAAAAATCAGAGAAAGCCAGATATTTTATTTTTGGTAACTTTCCTTGTTAAATCATTTCCCATATTGTGTAGATACACATCTCTTTGATCAATGGGAGACCAAGTGCCGATGACCCTTCTCCTGAACTGCTGGAATTCACCTCCGCTCGCTATATTCGCCTGAGATTTCAGAGAATCCGCACCCTGAATGCTGACTTGATGATGTTTGCTCACAAAGACCCAAGAGAAATTGACCCGATTGTCACACGAAGAGTAAGTTATGAGGAATCGTATTGCAGCCTGTAAATGATATTTTTTACTGTTAATCAATTAATTTTTAAATAATTTAACAAGGTATCTTTAATATTGATTTGTAGGAGTGGTTTGTTGCTAGACTAAAATTCAGCATAACCATCCTTGGTTCAAATCCAAACTCTGTCACTTATTAGATATGTAACATTTATCAAACTCTTAACATTATTAACCTTTCATTTCCTCATTTGTAAAATGGAGATTATAATACCTAGTTCGTAATCTGATTTTCAAAGACTAAATTAGTTTTGTCATTTTAGGTATCTGTTCTACTATTATAATTGGCCCTGGGGAACTATTGTAGGAAGTGCAGTGGCTTTGAAACATTTTTGGCCACAACCCACACTAAGAACTAAATTTTATATCACAACTCAGTCCGCACACACACACATGCACATGCACATACACATTACAATATATCTGACACTTTAATGTGAATAGAATTAGCTGGTGGTATTATGGAAATGCAGATTCTGATTCAGTAGGTCTAGGGCAGAGTTGAGAAAGAATAATTCTAGCAAGTTCTTAGGTGATGTGAGTGTTGCTGTTCTGTGGACCATTTTGCCCATTCAAATAATTTAACTTTATGTTTCATTGAGTCACAAGCTATAGTTTAAAAAAACACTACTGTAGGGGAAAACAGATTGTTTACACTGTTTTATTTTCTTTTATAAACAGAACATCAGAAAAACAACAACAACAGAAATGACGGCATCCCTTTTAATAGCTCTTTGAAAACAGGAGCTCACAGAAAGGCTGTTTTCCAGTGTTAAGCTGGAATGTGTGGATTATGACATACGTGATCAGTCCAGATCCTATGAGTAATAATTGTGTTTCCTCCTACCTACTCCTTACCACATTCACTGGTTTATGTCGCACTCCTTATAGGTGGCTACACAACTAGGACATTATTACCAATTCAGCTCTAAGTCCATAAAGAAAATCCATGCTCACAGAATATCTACTACATGACTGGAGGTGAAGGTGGAAATAGGATTGTAGAGGGAAAGTAAGATGGTAAGACACAGCACTTAGTTCTAGAATGATGCACTTAGTTCTAAAAGGCCTGACTATTGCCACAAGTTACAAATTGCTGACCCAGCACACTAAATATTGAACGGCAGCACTTTTCACAGTTCATGAATACCCCTCATATATATTTTCTTCTCATTACTTAACTTACACCTCACCACTCCATCATCACAGAAATAACTTTTAAAGTTTGATTATCCCCATACAACACATGTTGGATGTTTTAGTGCCCTGTACTTTCTAAACATGAAACAATTTTCCCTTGCATAATATTGCAGCATATTGTAAATTATCTTATGCAGAAGTAATCATTATTTTTCTGCAACGTGTAGATTCTTTGCTTGTTTAAAAAATCATGTTTAATTATAATTTTGGCATGACTTGAAAATATACAGTGAGGAAGACTGAGTAATTCTGAAGCGAAATTTAATCTTTTCCGACAGTATATCTAACAGAGAAAAAAAATCAATGTAAATAAATATGTTCCTTTTATCATCTTTTGCAGAAGGCAGAGTGGGGGTTGGGAGGCACATCTATTATTTATAACTTCATTGTGCAAGAGCCTTTAAAATAGTGCAGTAAAATGCAACATATAAATAAGCCCTTTGAAAGTACTCAAGTTCAGTAAACACTACGTATAAATTTAAATATATAAAAATAGGATATTGAATTTCAGCTCCTCTTCATGACTCAAAAGTGAAGCACTATGCGTTTATATTTAAAAACAGATTTCTTAGTTTTAAAAGCATCTACAAAAGTACTGTATCAGCTTTCTGAGCAAATATCCCTGTTCATATCTGTATTATTAAGTGATGAAGTTAGTGAGAAGCAGACTTTTACATTACCTAAACCTCTAGCAAGTTTTATTTCAAGGTCAAGGTCTAGGTATATGAAGTAATAGAAGTAACAAAAATATTATAAAGGATACTCTATGTAAACAACAAAAACAAAGAGAAAAAGAAAAAAAGTAAATGGAAAAATGGAATTTGTAGTTAGGAAACTCAGATTTGTGTTTACCTACTTATTCTTGCTGGGTTCTTTTAATGTGAATGATTGGAATAGTAGGACCATCTACCACTGAGATAGTTACCTAGATTCTATAAGATAATGTGAAATACTCTCACAATTGTGAAATGTTATATGCATATTAGTTAAAAATTTTAAATAGCCTAGTACTATAGTTATAAATTATCTTTAAAAATAGCCAGGTAGATTAAAACAATTAAAAACATAGACTTATATTAATTTCAGATAAGAAAGTAATCACATGGACGTTTTAACATAATAATGAAAAAAGCAAATGTTGCACTCATAGAAATTACTCCTTAAAGTTTGTTAAATCAATCCTGTAGTTCATTACCTTCTATTTCATCTTAATGTGGTTAAGACATATTTTGTTCTGAGCATGATTTCCTCTAAGTATGTTGAGTTTCTTCAAATCCGTCAAGTAAAACAGTCCACATGTGACTAATGATCACCGAGTTTCCTATTATGGCAATAAGGGAGATTTTCTTTCACAAAACTACATAAACCCATTTTTATAAGGAATTATTGTAATTACCACCTCCCCCCCAACCCTGGCATAACAACTTGCTGTCAAATAATAAATACTCCAGCATAGACTTTGTATGTCTGTGGGAAAGAAATTTTTTAAATGGCCGCCAAACATAAATGAAAGGCATTCTTTCTCTGGGTTATGATAACAGTTACTTGATACCTTTTGTGAGCCCTCTGTCCTTCTCTCTTGCTTCCAACGAAAGATAAAAGCAGAAAGTCAAGTTTTTAAGTGAATGTTCCCTTTTGTTACTTACACCTTGCAGTCAGCTTAACAGGATTTCTCCCTGGATTGCTTTTTTGCAGTATTACTACTCGGTCAAGGATATTTCGGTCGGAGGGATGTGCATCTGCTACGGTCATGCCAGGGCTTGTCCACTTGATCCAGTGACAAATGTATGTATATTTATAGGATGCTTAGCAAAATGAAACTCTCAACTGTAAAATGCTTGATGAGACACTTTGCCGATAGGGATGCTGTGAATGGGAGTCAGGTCCCCACTTAGGCGGTGTAACAGAGAGTCATCCCAGGGTGAAATCGAGCCGGCAGTTAGGATGATAGACTTTGAAGTCAGCCATCACAGTATCAAAAAACAGATTAGTTTTTTTTCCCAAAAAGTCTCCAAAACTGGTCTATCTATTTTGAAACCTCTCTAGCTATGACAGCCTGCTGTATGATTTAGATTTAAAGAACGCCTGCCATCAATCAACCAGACCATTTCTTTTAAAGGTTTTCATCAAAAAAATTAATGCAAACATGAAAACTGCGCATGGAAGTAAATATGAATGGCCGTGGAACAGGGGGCTAAGGTGGGGCAGGAGCAATACAGAGAGGGATTGAAGAACGTATTCAAGAGTGTGATGGAACTGCCAAGTCAGAAAATGCTAGAATGCTCTTGGCTTGGATTTTTCATTAATGCCAATGTATTAAGTAAGTACAACCTCAAAAGATGAATGAACATCTATTTTTCTCGGCCATAAGCTGGCGAAAGGCAAAATCATCTATTATATATTATATGGAAGAAACATATAGAGTAGTAAGATCAGTGAACATAGTTACCTATGTATAGTTTTTTTTCTTCTAAAACTGTAATACAAATGGTATTTCTCTCAAAGCTGGTTTTCTACTGCATCATAGTGTTACTTGCTAGGGAAGGTTCAAATGCCCTGGCATATTTTTCTGGCAAGGTTGTGGTACGGCTTTTCTGCAGGTGTGGGTGTTGTCGATCATGTGAACTGATGAGCAGTGTTTCCTAAGCTGTGTGAGCCCACAAGGCAGCCTTACAGGACCAGTTCCACATGATGCATTGAGACTGTACTCAGAACACACACAGTAAGGAGATTCAGTCCTGGGACATTAGATTTCTATGATGCCCTTGGATGCCTATGAACCTATTCTCCTCTTCCCACACCCCCCAAATGTTAACAGTACTTTGCATCCCAAACCAGAAAACCTGCAGATCTCAGGAATCATAGAAGGGGTTTTAGTCTTCAAGACCATTCTCAATTGGGCCTCTCTGCTCTCTTCTAAACCTAAGCCCAGTGATTCCAGTACTAGCCTGAACCTCCTTAGGCTGGTGTTGATCAAATATATCCACTCCCAAGTCTGGCACCTCTTTCCAGACTGACATGAGTTTCACATTTTGGTACATGGTCTCAAAGTTTTCTTTTCTCTTCTTTCTATCTTTTGGGAAAAACCCTTCATTTATGGCTCTCAAAATTATTAAAATTATGCTTTGCCCCCAATTTCTGACCAGAAATCCCGCTGTGAATGTGAGCATAATACATGTGGGGATAGCTGTGATCAGTGCTGTCCAGGATTCCATCAGAAACCTTGGAGAGCTGGCACTTTTCTGACTAAAACTGAATGCGAAGGTATGTTCCTGAGAATTCAGCAATTTATGTGGTTCTTCCTTTTCTGGTATGCAGGTAATATAAACATGTGGTGATTTTAGGTAAGTGCCTGTTTCCAGTTTAGATATTTTATCTAGGGCAATAGCTGGTAGGCTCCTTTACCCTGCTGTTTTAGTTCCTCAGTTTTTGTTTGTTTGTTTGTTTGTTTGTTTGTTTAATTTGACGAAACTTACCAAATGCCTATGACTTTACCACTGTGTGGACATAATGAGAAATAGATAAAAGCATAGTAAAAGCATAGTGTACACTTACCATCATCAGGATAGATCTCTAGCTTATCCACACACATATACACACCCCTCCGTGACTGACCTTGAACAATGTGGAGGTTAGGAAGCTGACACCCCACAACCAAAAATTTTTGTATAACTGAATCTCCAGAAACTTAATCATGAATAGCCTACTTGATCAGAAACCTTACCAATAACACAATTAACACATATTTGGTATGGTATATGTATTATATACTCCCTTCTTACAATATTATCTAACCTGTTCTTAATTTTTTTTTTTGTATTTCTAGGCTATATGGCTCATTTGTGAATATTTTCAAATTGTCACACATTTCCAAAAAAAAATTCCAATATATTTAACTGAAAAAAATACACATATAAGTAGACCCGTGCAGTTCAAATCCGTATTGTTCAAGGGTCAACTATGTACACACACACACACACACACACACACACACATACACATGCACACACACAAACACACACACACACTCCTCAAAATGCAAATAAGCATTCAGCAAAACCTACAGTCTATGGGGACTAGTTTTCTAAATGTGTTTATATGTTTACAAAATGATTCTGGAACCAGTATAGCTCCAGCTTTTTCTGCCTTCTTCCTTTGTAGCTCCCCGCCCTAGTAAATAGCTTTTGAATACCAATCATCTAGTAAATGGAGAAAAACCAAAGGGGAGAGATTATACCTTACTGGTTAGACCTATATTATTACCTAAACAAAACAAAACAAAACAAAACAAAACCACTCTGGTTCATTAGTTACACCTCTTAAAGGGTGATGTTTGGGTGCAGTAGCTGGGAAGAATATGAGAATAAAAGGTAACAGAGAAGACAAGGAAACAAATTCATAGAAATAGAATATTTATTTTAATAGTAATAATAAATATTTTAAATGTATGGTTTCTCATTAATAACAGTATAAAATACTAGAATTAGAAATGGCACCAGTGATAATCATTAGCATAAACTATGCTGTAGCAATTATGGGACAGTGACAACCAAGAAAAAAGCCAGTAATGAAAAATAGTAAAACTGGCTGTGCAAACATGTGTCAACAAATATTCATTAATACTTTAATATTATCACTTTTGAAGGTAACCCATATGTCTAGGTTTTATTCAGAAGGGAAATACCCAAGAACTGTAACACATGACTTTTAGCCTAATACTGCCAACTGGCCCGTGACAGGGATGCTAGAGAAACCTGTGTTTCTGGAAATCTGCACAGGCCAAGATGGGACCTAAAAACAAAGTCTTGTGCTGAGCTATAAATCTAAACCATCCATGAAGCCCAATTCAATTGAATTCAAATATTAATATCTTAGTGAGCCCTAATCACATGTTTTCAGTTCCATAGGTATACAACGCCCCCCCAAACAGGCTTGGTAGACCTTTAAGCTAATACCAACTTTGTATTTTTATAGAAAAAAAAAACTTTACCATAATGTATCATGTATAAGACATAGTAGGTCCTTAAAACTATTGAATCATAGTAAACTTTAATCATAAAATTCCCTAACCATAAAATTTTAAGATTCTGCATATACTATCCATGTCGAGTCCCTCCATTTTCTGTACTCGCCTTTTTTTGCATTTTGATTTGTGTCGCCCTGCTTGTGAAGATATTTTGGTTTAGAAATCACCCATCTTTACTGAATTATATCTGCAGAAACGTGCCACCACCACTCACTGTGGTAAAAGGGGCATCCTGTGGCCCAGCCATTGTTTACTTCATATATCTCCTCCCCCATTCCTTGACAATCCCTTGGATTCTCCACATCTTCTCCCAGTGAGAGCAGACATTCATCCCTAAGAGTGAATTTAAGTGAAATACCACTCATAGTCTCAAACTTCTTTAAATTTAATCATGTTCCTCTTCTGTTGGTGGAATAAAAGCAATCACAAGAAGGGATAGCATGGGAGAGGGTTTCTTCCTGTTGCCCCTGACATTCTCTTGCACAGTTATAACTACATAATGTTAGATGGTTCTGTAAAATCCTTTACCCCTCCCCACTTGTGTATACATGTTTAAACAAGAAAACAAAAAGTGTAGCTTAAATTTGGTAGCAGCAGGGATGGACAAAGCAACACAAAAGCAGATTGCCACTTGTTACATTTTTTAAATAGTGGCTGTCTGAAACAATAACCTTTTTCTTGTGGGACAGATGGGAGGTGGTATTTCCAAGCTTAAAGAAATGTTTCTCTTTTTTCCCCACAAATTAACAATAGGAGTCCAAATCACAAAACCTCGCATAGATACTGTGTTTTTGGTAATGTGTGCGTTCCTAAAAGCTGATATGAAAAATTTTCTTTTCCAAGTTGAACCGTGCTCCAATCACCTTAATATGCAGAAAAATCCTTCGGTAACATGACAAATCCTTCTAAAAGATGAATAATTACCTACTAATTCATTCGAGTTTGATTTGGATTTTCATCAATCTGGCTCATTTGAAGCAGGATATATCTTTAGAGAGCAAAGTATATTTCTTCCATTGCTAAGCCTGTACTAAAGACTGTTTCCATCACGTGTCTTGGATGTTCTGTGAAATAGCAAACTGCTGATCGCAGAGTGAAAAATTGCTCTTTGTGAGTAGGTACTATCCACATTCTCTGAGGCTATAAATGGGGAGCTGCACAGGTGGGGGGCCATTTAAACAGCAACCAGGGCTGTAGGCAGAGGGCCCTTGCTGCATGGCATGTGAAAAGAAGGACTCCCAAACATCAGTGTTTTACCTACACTGGCTCATGTTTATAAATGCTAAATCTAAATGACGTGAGAATCGATTTCCATTCCTCCATATTTCCCTCTACTTACACTGGAAGCAGAATCTTGACCGTTTCTTCCAATATATTGTTACAACAGGATTTGTAAGAATTCTTGTGTATTGTCTGAAAGATATAAAACTGCTTATAATGCCTAGTGATTTATATTTATGACTATAGTTTCCCTATAATAAAGTTTGAAAACTTTCCATCAGTATGGCAAGAAAACTCTGTTCTAAATCAAGAGTCAACAGACTGGGGAAGGTATTTGCTACAAACATGACAAGGATATAATATTCTTACCATATTAAGGCAGCTTCTATAGAATAAGAAAGAAGAAAATTCAATACAGCGGTTAAAAATGGGCAACGATTAGAACAGGGATTCCTCAGGAAGAGACTTATAACCCTACAGAGGTTATCCCACTTATTCATAATTAAAGAAGTACCAATAAAAACAATGAAAATACTCTTTTTAACTCATCAAAGTGTTCATTTATTCGCTCAACAAATACTCAAATGTTTACTATGTCCAGGAACTGACCTAAGAGGGTTGATTGTACGTAGTGTTGGTAAGGCTATGGTTAAACTGTTTATCATGTATGTTGAACAGAGAGTAATTTGGCAGCATTTTTGGAGGGACATTTTTCAAGTTAATTGAAGTTAAAATTGGCCTAGAAATGATACTTGTAGGCACTTAGTCTATAGATGTAGCCACTTGGCCATACAGAGAACATCATGATTCTGTCATTAGTACACAATTGCTACTGCTACTAACATTTATGCAGCTGAGTATTTCCTATGGCTCAGGCATTCCAACAGGTGTTTTGCTTTATCACAACAACCCTAAGAGGGAAGCACTAAAATAACACCAAGATTTCAATTTTCTCTTCAGAGTCACTCAACTGACAAATGGGAAGCAGTCTGACACAAGAACTCCCCACTTCTCCCTGACTTCTTTGTTCTCCCAGGATGTACTCAGTGTTACTTATCACAGAGAAATCTGGAAACAGTGTAACTGCCCATTAATAGGGATCTGATAAGCATCCCATTCAAGAAGTATCCTGTGCAGCCTTGGGGAAAACATGCTAATAGAGAAAGAGCTATGGTATTTAGTGTTAGTAAAATTTGGAAATAGTTCAGAACAGTATATAAATGTTTCCCGTGTGGAAAAAAAAATAAAGGATTGAGTTATGTGCCCCACACATGAGCCTGCATACACACATATACTGCCCCCCCCCATCCCACCAAACACACATATATGTGGAAATCCATGCAGGAACACCAAAGAAATTCAGGATCTGAGGAAGGAGATTCTGCATAAGATATCTTTTTCCCTAGTTCACATCCTAAAATAAATTTTACCCATCTTATAAAGCCTTACCCAGTCTTTCTGAGGGAGCGATTTTTTCACGTTTCTGAACTCCTATGCTGAAGATGAGGAGGATCAAAGGGAGGGGGGTGGGCAGGAAAATCAATTAAGAACTTATTTACAAGGCATTATGCTAATGATTCGACAGGCATTTTCTCACTTAATGCTTTTAAATATCCCTGTCTGGTATTTACTATTGACCTCTCTGTGTTTATGGAAACTGAGCCATTGTGAAATTAAGAAGTTCCCTACATCACATGAGTACTAAGTACTAGAGATCCAAGACTTGTGCAAGACCGTGTGATCTCAGCCACTAAGCAAACCAGCTCACATTCAGTCCTGATTACTTGGCACTTATCATATATTTTATATCTCTTATCAGATATAACAAAAGGATTTGTGCCAGTGGTTAGCCCTGTGGACTTGGAGCCTGACTTCAGAGTGGGGTTAACAGGACTGATTGGGTTACCGTTTTGTTTTTTTTTTTTAAGATTTTATTTTTAAGTAATCTCCACACCCAATGCAGGGCTCAAATTCACAACCTCCAGATCAAGAGTCACGTGGTCTACCAACTGAACCAGCCAGGCACCCCTGATTTGGTTACCTTTTATAATTATTTCACTTCTCTTTGTCTCAGTTCCTAATAAATGGAAAGTGTTTAATGTAAGTCCCTAACTCATAAAGCTATTTTGAGAATTAAAATCAGTGGTAATAAATATAAGACACTTAGAACAGAACATAGCATATAAAACCCCCAAGTTTTAGTTATTAGAAGTACAAAAAAGGAACGATAGGAGTCCTAAGTGCCCTTTTTTACCCATAGGATCTACCACCTGGAGATTCACATATAATAATTAACCAGTGCAGATTACCTGGATATTAACAATTCACCACCACAGTTCAATAATTCATTGTTTATCATAATAGGAAATTGTGGGTTTAACCATATGAAATTTCAGTTTTGTAAGATAAAGTCAGTCAAATATTGGCAGTTTCATATGATTCAGCTTAATTTATATTGTTTTATAAATTAAACGTATAACTTGTAATTTATAAGTTTATTAAACATATAATTTATAAACATATAAATTAAACATGTTCCATTAAAATGTGAATTTATTAGTATATTCAGTAAATCCAAAAACTTTCTAGATACTTTTGTACTGATTATATATATATATATATACACACAATATAATTTCTCATTGAGAATAAAAATCTATTGTGTAACGGCAAATGATTTTTGAATACATCTGAAACCTGAAATTAATGTTTATAAATTTATTTTTCTCTAATGCAGCATGCAATTGTCATGGGAAAGCTGAAGAATGCTATTATGATGAAAATGTTGCCAGAAGAAATCTGAGTTTAAATATACATGGAAAGTACATTGGAGGGGGTGTGTGCGTGAATTGTACCCAAAATACTGCTGGTATAAACTGTGAGACATGCATTGATGGCTTCTTCAGACCCAAAGGGGTAAAGCATACTTTTTCTTTCATGAAGTGTTATTTCTGGCTTTTTCATACAGAGGTGTATCATACAGAAAAATAATTTTGAAAACTTCTTTGAACAGTTGGACTGCAAGTTCTAAGAGGTGACTAGGAATGTGTCAAAAGGGAAACCATGATATAAAACATTTCCATCTTTCTGGAAAGTTCCATGGTACCCCATTCCAGTCAATCCTCACTCCTTGGCAAACTCTGTTTTGATTTTTAAAACATAACTTAGTTTGCCTTGTAGTGAATTTCATAATTTGAAATAAACTACATACTGTTTTGTGTTCCTTCTTTCCCTCAGTATAACATTTAAAGACTTATCTGTAGTGTGTGTGCATCGATAGCTCTTTTTTAGAAAAAAATCACTGACTCTGATGAATATTTTTTTGCATGAATGTACTGCAATTTTTAATCCATTCCGTTTGTGGCTGTTAGTGTCATTTTCAGTTTTTGGCTAGCCCCTACAAAACACTGCTTAAAGGAAATAAAACCTATTCACAGAAAGACATATTTTATGTAAGTCTTTTTGGGTCCTGTTTGATTTACCTTGCTTGCATAAACATTTAGGACTAGAATACTTGCTTTAGAGGATATTTTTGTTTGATTTTGTAAGAAACTGCTAACATTTTACCAAATTAGTAACAGTATTTTACATGGTCACCAAAAATGTCTGTGAGCTCTAGTTATTCTATATCATCTCTAATGTTTGGTGTTGACTATCTTTATGAAGTAGCTATTCTAGTGGACACAGTGAGTGTGGCAAGTAGGTATTTGGCAATCGCTAAATCATTCCCATTGATGCTTTGTGCTACCACAGATCTTCTCTTATGAATTTTACAGCAGATCATATTTTGTATTTAATTTTCAGATTAAGTGCTTATTGGCTATTCCTAGATTTTCTGTTACGAAGTATTCCTTCAAGCCAAGATATGTTTGTTTTTGTTTTTGTTTTTGTTTTTTAATTCTAGAAACTTTACAATTTTAGCTTTTAGATCTATGGCCCATCTCAAGCAAATATTTGAGTGTGACATAAAATAATGATGGGGATCTACATGGTTAAACTGTTGTTTCAGAACCTTTATTTTTAAACTTCTTTTTCTCCTTTAAATTGCTTTGAGACATTTGTTGCAAATCATGTGGTTTGATCATGTGAATAAATTACTGTGGGTCAATTTCTAGAGCTCTAGTTCTGTCTCATGGATTTATATGTCCATCCTTGTGTTAATAGCACACTATCTCAATTACTTTAGCTTTAATAAATCTAGAAATCAGAAATGTACATACACCAACTTTATTCTTCCTTTTGAGGAATGTTTTGGACACAGTAGTTTTTATATATTCCCGTACAATTTTTTTTCCCCATACAATTTTAGAATGAACCTGTCAATACAGAAATATTAGTTGGGATTGTTGTATAGAATGTAAATACAAATATGGAAGAACTAACAGTAACAATATTGAGTCTTGTAATCAATGAATATAGTATATCTTTTGACTTGTTAAAATGTTTTTAAATTATTCACAGCAGTGTTTACAGTATAGAGAACTTGTATGTATTTTGTTAAGTCTCAGTATATTTATGTATTATTATAAAAATAATTATAAAATTATTTAATGTTATTAGCAAGATTTTCAAATATTGGTGTTATATCCTATATCTAAGTTCCTTTATTAGTCTGGTAATTTAAATCAGATTATTTAAAAGTATACACATAAACAATCATGTTTATGTATATAAATCTCTTCCTTCTTTTGAAATCTTTATGTCAGTGTGTATATTGTGTCTTTAATTGTCTGATTTCAAGGCATTTTCTTTATATTCGCATTTTAGTAGTTAGTTCATGTATTGGCAAACTGTGGACCCTAGATTAAATTTGGCCCATGGCCAATTTTTCCATGTCCTACAAGCAAAGAATGTTTTTTACATTTAAAATGTTTGTTAAGGGGTGACTGGGTGGCTCAGTAGGTTAAGGATCTGGCTCTTAATTTCACCTCAGGTCATGATCTCAAGGAACGTGAGTTTGAGCCCCATGTTAGTCTCTACACTGACAGTAGAGAACCTGCTTAGGATTCTCTCTTTCCCTCTCTCTCTGCCCCTCCCCTGTTCGCACACACTCACTCTCTCAAATAAATAAACATTTTTATAAAATAAATGTTTGTTAAAAGAAGGGGAAGGTGGGGTGAAAAAGGGAAGAGAAGGAGAAGGAAAGAAGGGTTTTTGAAAAAGGAGAAGATGAAAAAGAACAAGATTAAGAAAAAGAATAACAAGAATAAGATGTGTAAGAACTAGAAGGAAGAAGGGAGAAGGAGGAAGCAGAGAAGGAGAATGGAAAGAAACAGAGACCTCCTATTTGAACTCTACTATCCCTTTTCCTTTTGAAACTCCAACTATAACACACATCAGGTTCCCTGACTGTGTCCCATATGTTACTGAGGCTGTGCTAATGAAACAAACAAACAATTCCTTTCTTCATCCTTCAGATTGAATAATTTCTATTTATTTGTACTACTTTACCCCCTGACATCACTAATCTATTGTAAAGAAACCTGGTTAATTTTTCATTGAGATATTTTACTTCTCAGCTTTCTATCATCTTATTTTTTTATAGTTTCCATTTCTCTGCTGAAATATTCCATGCTTCACTTATTTATAAACATTATTTCCTTTATGTTCTTGGTCATATATACAGTACCTATATAAGTCCTTCCAAACTAATTTCAATACCTCACAGTCTGCTTTTATTGACTGCTTTTTTTCTTGAAAAAACTTTCTTCTTTCTTCTCTTTCTTCTTATGTCTAGGGATTTATGATTTGTACAACACATTCTGGATGATACAATGTAGAGACATGATTCTATTATCTTCCTCTGAAGATTTCTGAATTTGGTTCTAATTGGTAGTAAACATACTGACTGATTGCTATGAAATTGTAGAGACTTACTTTTACACCGTGATATGGCAGATGAACCGAAAGCTCAAGGTGGTTATCTAATCTTCCTAACCTGGTTGACAACTCCAATGTCTGTTTCCTTTATGGTATGCAGACCTAAAAACTCATGCACATCATTGAGCTTTCCAGTGGTTACTTTCAACTGGACTTGTTGGAGTCTCCTGAATGGATGTATGATTAAGGGATCACTTAAGCCTTTGAGGAGTGTTGTTGGAGTCTCCTGAATGGATGTATGAGTAAGGGATCACTTAAGCCTTTGAGGAATGTTGGTATGCAGATTTTGCTCCCCATCTCTGAGCATAGATTTCAGCTAATATGTTTTTTTTCTTTCAAACCTCAAATTCTTCCAAATTCTGCCTGATTTTGATTAATTTCCCAGGACCTCAAATATTTTACTTTTACATTTTGTCCAGTATTAATATTTGTTATCTGAGAATACATTGGACCACACAAGACAGTCTGCCGTTATCAACTGTGGAGACTTCAAGGTTTTTGTTTTTGTTTTTGTTTTTTTAATATGAAATATAATTTATTGTCAAATTGGTTTCCATACAACACCCAGTGCTCATCCCAGCAGGTGTCCTCCTTGATGCCCATCACCCACTTTCCCCTCTCCCCCAGCTTCAAGTTTTTATTACAAGTCAGTTAAGTGAATCTAAGCCTAGATTATGGTATTTTAATACTTATAAAAATACTTATGCTACTGCATATGTTAAAAAATTCCATTCTCTAAAAAGCCTAATACTTGGGTAGAAGTCTATTTGTCTTTTATAAAGATATAGGACACAGATTTTTTTTTTTTTGCATGGGTTTTACAGCTAAATAACATCTCTACAATTTTTTTAAAAATTATTGTCCTAAAATCTCATTTAAGGTTTATTTACTAAATACACATATTTAATAGTTAAATATAATGTAATGTTTACTTTGAGAACTAATTAGTAATCTGAATTATTACTTTAATTAAATTAAAAATCACATGTAAAGTAGATATATTTACAGAATCTCATATGTTGGTAGCATATCTGTCAGCAATCTGACCTTGTCAGCAATCTGATTCAGGCAGATTTCTCCAATTACCACAAAGAGGGATAATAAATTAGGAGTCTTTTATTTACTCAAGTTCATCATTAAAATCATAAACCACATTTATAACAGCCAAGATCTTATTCAAAAGAAATTTTTTTGTCCACAGAGGGTTTTTGTTTTTGTTTTATATTTTGTTTTCATGTCTTAGTGTTTTGTTTTGTTTTCCTTGGGAAAAAGCCCTTCTCCCAAGCCTACTCTAGAATTTCTACTCATAGTTCAAGCTTCAGTCTAAATGTCACTTCTGTGAAACATTGTTGACTTCTTTGTGTTATCGCTCCCTCCTCTTTTGTGCCACAATGCTCTGTATGTCTATTTTATCACTTGGCACCTTGTATTTAATCAGTGTCTTCCAAGCCTGTTATTCTTGTAAGCTTGTTTAAGACAAAGACCTGGCCTTACCTATCTGTGCTTTGCATAGTGCTTACTTCATAATGGGCAATAAATAAATGTGTCCTAAATGATTGATATTTTATCCGGCATGTAAATAACTCTCTAGTTATGACACTTTGATTTATATTAGTAAACAAGTTTACATTTATAAATGAAGCATAGATATATACATATGTAAATGCTATATTTTATGGGTGAAATATATATACCTATATGAATAGACCTATAATATATAGAGTGAGACACATATACACAGAGCGCATGTGCACAGTATTTCAGTATATATACCATAGGCAAATTATTGTTATTTTTTTCTTTATCCTATTGCATCTGGAGAATAAATGCTGTAATTAGAGCATATTATCACAGTCTAGCTTTGTTTAATTAAAATATTTTAGCATTAAAACTAGTTGTATTGAATATTTAACATATCTGAGGAATCTTATGAGATCCTTTATATGTTATTCTTTTTAATTTTAGTTTAATAACATCACTATAGTTCCTATTGTTATCCTCTTATCACAAGAAGTAAATAAGTTGCAAGAAGCCACATAGCCGGTAGAGCCACGCTGAGATATGAACTCACATTTCTCAATTGTGGAGGAAAAGAAATTGTTTCCCTTGTGGCTATGCTGCCTCTCCGGGAAACCAAATGTTTAATTTGAGTACTTAATATTGTCCTTTTGTCAGCACCAAATATACATTTCTATTTAATCATATCATGATCAACATGATAAAAGTTCCTAAAAAATAAATTTGGGGTGAAATTACTAATTATGAAGTATGTTGTAAGAAAAAAACCCACAAGAAAAAACCCAGAACAAACAAACAAAAAAAATCTATCGGAAGGATTTTATTGCAGAATGAATATTAGAGACCATCAGGCAAATACTGTTATTTTTGTTTGTTATAATAATGATACTGGGATTGCAAAAGAGATGCAGACTGAAATCTATGGGAATTAAAAGACTATCTGCAATTTTCTTTAAAAACTTCAGCAAAAGAATGAAAACGAACTCCTATGGCAAAATCTTGATAATTGCTGAATTTAGGATATGGATGTTTATTGTACTTCTTTTTACTTTTGTGTATCCATTTAGAAAAAAGGGATTTTAAAAATTGCAAACCTATATTAAAGATAATTTCTTATGTTATTTTCTCAATATAATTTATTACTATGTATTATTAAATTTATTTTGTCCTTAAAATTTGCTGAATTGAAAATTATTGATGTTTTTATTACACATGATTAAGAGGCTTTTAATATTCTTCTTAGGTGTCTCCTAATTATCCACGACCATGCCAGCCATGCCATTGTGATCCAATTGGTTCCTTAAATGAAGTCTGTGTGAAGGATGAAAAACGTGCTCGGCGAGGTGAGATAGATCTCAGAGGGCCATTTTGATAAAAGGGCAACCCTAAGCCAGATATGATAATTTTTAGGGTAACATTTTGCAATAAATTTTATGTGCTTAATAATTTTGTTCTTGGGGCACTTAGGTGGCTCAGTTGGTTAAGTGTCTGACTCTTGATTTCATTTCAGCTCAGGTCATGATCTCATTGTTTGTGAGTTCAAGCCTGTGTTGGGCTCTGCGCTGATAGCATGGAGCCTTCTTGGGATTCTCTGTTTCCCTCTTTCTCTGACGCACCCCCACTTGCAACCTCTCTTTCTCTCTCTCTTTCTCAAAAATAAATAAACATTTAAAAAGTAATAATAATAATTTTATCCTCGTATCTATCAGTGTTCTCTCCAGGAAACATTTTTTTTTATCTCAATCATTCTTTTCCTGTAAACTAATTATAATTAATTATAATGCTTTAAAAGAAAAAAGTTGAATAATTTATTTTGCATTTTATATATATATATATACATATATATATATGCATTCATATATACATATTTACATGTCTAGGCATATATATCTTCTGGTCAATCAGAAATCTGTGATATATGTAATTTTTAAATGTTGTTTATTGAATTGGTCTGTAGTTTCCATGGTTTTTAGCGTGAAATGACAGCATTTGCTGAGGGATGTGTGTGCTGCAATGGGAGGAGAGAACAGACAGCACATCCTGAGATGTAGTCAATAGTATAGAAAGCAAAGCTAAAAATAGGCAGTAGTCATGAGTTAAAGAAGGGAAAGAGGCTGACCCGAATTTAAGCCAAATGCTTTCATTGTGGATTGAAATTCATGATGAACTCCAAACACTGAAGAATCAAATGTCAAAATAACTCCTTAATGTGAAATGTTTAGGAGCTATTTCCAAGAGAGTTGCTTGCCAAAGTTTAGTAGAACATTAGGAAATATCTGAAACACTTTCTTTATATTCTTAAGAATGGATTCTTCTCTTCTTAGGAAAAACTAAAATAAATTATGGCTACAATATAGGTTCCTGCCCCCCCCCCCCCACAGGGGGTTTAGATCTAAAAGATTGGCAATGTTTCTTTGGCACAGTTTAGATTACCTGCTCTCTTTATAAAACTGTAGGATTATCAGTGTAAGCCCTACAGTCTTAAAAGATAAAAATACTGATTATTTAAAATCTCAAATGGTGAGCTATTGAGGTCATTTTTCATTTTATGCCCCTTATCTTTTTGTAGTAACAACTAAATTATGTTATTTTCAGTAATATCATTTAGCTTTTTTCTATACTTTTTAAAGAAGTATATTATTTGTGGAGAAGTGATAAAAATAGAAAAGTAGAAAAATAAGTGTATAATGCAGTGGTAATTCATCATAAATACTCTTATGAAAATGTTTGTGTTAACTTCACATAATGAGTTTTTCCCCAAACCACTGAGAATTTCTCTGAAATCTGGGTTAAGCACTCGAATAGTACATCATTATCTGGATAACCATAATTTATTTACCCACTCAACTTTACATAGATATTAAGATTGTTTCTAATTTTGTTTATTGTAACCAATGCTTCAGTGAAGATTTTTGTGTATAAATATTTTTCAATTAGGGGTGCCTGGGTGGCTTAGTCAGTTAAGCGTCTGACTCTTGATTTCCACTCACGTCATGATTTCACGGCTTGTGAGTTTGAGCCCTTCATCAGGCTCTGTGCTGATGGCTCAGAGCCTGTTTGGGATTCTCTCTTTCCTCCTTTCTCTCTGTCCCTCCCCTACTTGCACTTTCTCCCTGTCTCTCTTGCAAAAATAAATAAACATTAAACAAATTTTTTTTCAATTATTATGAAAACAATACATAGTAAAAATGAGATTTTGATGATAAGGAAGAGAATAAAATAAATAGCAATAGCATCCTCTTCAATATATTCATCCCCCATCTCGTTTACAAATTTAATCACACTGAGACATTTCTTCTACTAAGTTCTTCTGGAAGAACTTATCTTACAAACAATATCTAAATAATATTCTTAGCATTTTCATCACCATTAAATACTGCCTATTGACTCTCCATCTTAAAAGACAAATGTTCTGGGCGCCTGGTTGACTCAGTTAGTTCAGCGTCGACTTCAGCTCAGGTCATGATCTCATGGTTTGTGAAATTGAGCCCCTCATCGGGCTCTGTGCTGACAGCTCAGAGACTGGAGCCTGCTTCACATTCTGTGTCGCCCTCTCTCTTAGTCCCTTCCCCACTCTCACTCTTTCTTCCTCTCAAAAATAAATAAACATTAAATGTTTTTTTAATTAAAAGAAAAGACAAATATTTCATTTATGCCACCTCCTTCCTTCTCTCCAGTATTCAGATATTTTTTATTATGTATTTCATCTTTGGTATCTTTATCATATTACATAAAAGCTTAAATCACTATTTCATGATCCATTAAATTTAAACTAATCTATTTAATTGTTAGCTGTTATTATGTTTTTTTATGGTTATCTTTGCTAGATTTTGATACCAAGTTTTTACTAGCTTCATAGACTAAATTACATAGCTTTCCACATTTTTAAACTTTGAAAACACTCTGTAATAACTAACTGGTACCATAACTTTTTGTGGTAATTCTTTGATCATTTGTCCTCTTTTGATATATTTAATTATCTTTAAGGTTCTCTTTTTGCCTTATTTTCTTTTTCTTTATTTTTCAAATCTTCCTTCTTTCCTATAGTGGTCATATTGTTTTTTTCTTATTATTACATGAATTAAATTTTAATTTGTGTACATTATTTTTCTAAGAATGTAAGTATGTAAGCTTAAAAGTTTACTTTAAGCAACTGTTTTTTCTATATCCCATAAACATTGTTAAATTTCTTTCTCACAGCTGTTATATTCTATTTAGAAAATTATTTAATCTACAATTGAAGTCTTGATTTTTTCTTTTACTCAAGAGTTATAAGGAGAAATATTTATTTATTAACTTTTAGAGTGATTGAATTTTGATTAAGATTCTATTAACATGTTGATGTTTAGAATTAATGTAATACTAATTTATTATGACATGTTATGAATGTAGAAGTATTAATTTATGTTAAGAAAACAAGACTGATAATTTCTGCTTTGGGAAATTGAAACTTTCTATAGTTAGTTAATGAGAAGCTACAATAGGTATTTATAACCATATAATGTGTAATTCAACAATAGATTATTCACATTTTTCTATGTCTTTTTTTTTCTAATCCATCTGCAAATATTTGAAGTGGGTAGGTTAATATTCTTAGCCACTGATTTTTGGCCAGTTTCTTTTTGAGCCCCCAAATCTTCTGTTGTCTATATATTTTTGTACTTAAAATCAGTGCTTCTATGGTGTATAAATATAACTTAATGTGTTTTTTATTGCATCTTCATCAGTGTAAAATGAAAGCTTGTCCTAATGAATCTATTTTAATTGAATTCTACTTTGGCCATTACTAACACTACAACTGTTTTTACATTTCTGTATGCTTTCCTAATGTAGATTAACATTCTTTCACTTTTAATATTTCTTATCATTTTATGTATCTCTTCTGAACATTACACACATGTAGTTTTTATTTTTAATTTTTTAACGTTTTATTTTATTATTTTTGGGAGACACAGAGAGACAGAGCATGAGCAGGGGAGGGGCTGAGAGAGAAGGAGATACAGAATGTAAAGCAGGCTCCAGGCTCTGAGACATGAGCACAGAGCCCAATGAGGGATTTTAACTCACAAACCGTGAGATCATGACCTGAGCCGACGTCGGCCATTTAACCAACAGAGCCATCCAGGCGCCCCCATACACATAGTTTTAATATCAGCAGTAAGACCATGAAATTTACACATGGTTGGCGTGTGGGTCTGACAGTCTTTCTGTCCTTCTGTGTGCTTTCACATTGTAACATTTCTTTGCTTGTTTTTCCCCTCCTTTCCTTTTTTGAGTGGGCTATATTTTATCGATTTGCTCTTATATTTTTCCAGATTCTGAAAGTCAGAAACTTGTATTTACTCATCTGTATTTTTCTATTTTCTAATCAAAGACAAGAATAAAAATTGTCTTCTGCATTTCTCTATTTAAAAAGAAAAAGTAAATTTAAACTGCTTTCATGCCCCTCCTCCCTTACCCTCAAAATGTCTATTCACATGAACTCTCAGTCTTTTTGTTTTGTTATACTCAGTGATGTCATACTTAGATTATTGGGTTTTTTTTATTTTTGGTTTAAGTATATTTTTGCTCCCCAGGCAGTTTCCATCTCATGGTAGTCTGAGTTATGAACCAACAGGTATCACAAGTCTGCTTATTCTTCATCGAGTGTCCTCAGTCAGTTATGGAAATTAGTCCTTGATCATTGTGACAGTTTTTCTGTGACATTAGTTTTGGTAGATGCTTTGAGATTTTATCTTTTATTATTATTATTATTATTATTATTATTATTAACATCTTCAATGATACCCCAAAATGCTGTGTTAGCGAATTGTAGCCAGCTTCTAAGTGAGCCTTATGCCTTTTGATTTTCTCTTTTCTTTACTGATATACATCAGTTTTCTAACGTTTGTGTCAAAATAGAATCTAAACGTTACTATAATTAAAACCTCAGGAACAAGATTATTTGTTTTTGAAGTCTTCGTATGTGCCTTGTCTTCCCTTAGGTCTGGCACCTGGGTCTTGTCATTGCAAACCTGGCTTCAGAGGCGTGAGTTGTGATCGATGTGCCAGGGGCTACACTGGCTACCCAGACTGCAAACCCTGTAACTGCAGTGGCGCAGGGAGCGCAAATGAGGACCCTTGTTTTGGACCCTGTAACTGCAAGGTGCGTTATACATTCTGGTAATGTCCACTGTCAAGACAGAAGGTCACTTTCCTTTGTTTCTCTGTTCTTCTGCGTCTGTTGGCATTAAGCAAATTGTAACAACTTCTCCTGTAAACCTCCACTATTTTATATTTGGCACTCATGTGTCTCTACAACCAGGTTCACTGCTGCAAGGCACCTCCCATTTGTCTAAAAACCTACAAACGCATGAAGGCCAGGTCACCTTAAGAATAGGTGACATTTTATAGCAAAACCACTTTTCTCCCATTACCCATCTAGTCTGTTGACTTAAAAATAGACAGCACAACAAATAGCAAGCCTGAAAAACTACTGTACATTCAAATATACCATAGCTTTGTATTTAATTTTGAAAATAATTCGTCCAAGGTTGTATTCCAGACTTTTGAGTAATCTTCTGAAGTTTAAACCCAGATTGTCAGCAAATACCATATTCAAATTCTTCTGTTTTATTAGCAAAAATGTAAGAAGCCATAGTGGAATTGATTAAAGCCTCAGTATTTCCTCCCAAGAGTACTTTCAGAAATATGACTTTATTTGTTGTACATACCCCCAGACTAATAGCTCATCATGTTAATGCCAAGGGATACATTACAGCTACAGCTTATACACATAGAGGAAATGGAGACATGCACAAGTCTAAAATGATAGAATTGATTTCCTGTAGCTATAGCAATCAGTTCCAAAACACTGGAATTAAACAATGTTATCTACATTAGTTTAGAGAATGAAAAATCCATTGAAAACGTTAGAATGTCATACTGATATAAAAATGAATGTTACTCATTTTTTTTGTTGTTCTCAATCATGGTTGGAACCTTATGAAGAATTTTTATTCATTCATTAGTCTTACCTAGGAAGCTATAAATTATATGCTCACGTTTGTTGTATGTGTGCATGTGCATGCAAACATTAAAGTATAACACAAGGGGTGCCTGGTTGGCTCAGCTGGTTAAGCATGTAACTTCGGTTCAGGTGATGATCTCACAGTTCATGGGTTCGAGCTCCACATTGGGCTCTGTGCTGACAGCTCGGAGCCTGGAGCCTGTTTCAGATTCGGTATCTCCCTGTCTCTGACCCTGTTCATGCTCTGTCTCTCCCTGTCTCAAAAATAAATAAAATGTTAAAAAAGAAATTAAAAAAAAACCCAACCACTATATATAGCAATTAAGAAAACATAAGCGAATGAACAATTAAGTGAATAGCATCATTACACGAGTTGCCTTTCAACTGTGTGGTACTTCAAATGGATGATTATAAGCTCTTATAAAGTAAATTTTTTAGGGTAAAAACTTGTAAAAAACAGGTTTTAATAGACACCTACATAATTAAAAAAATCACTAATTATATGCATATAGAAAATGAATCATATAATATGTATGCATGTAATGTGCTATAATTAATTACCTATAGCCCCTTGTTTATAAAAATAATAAATACCCAGTGTTCCAATAAGATATACATATAATTTAAATAGCGAACAGATATTTATTAATGTAGAAGGAAATGTGGTAGCTTGTTCTGTTTTACATAAAAATGATTTGATATAGGTGTGTCAGTTGATTAAAACAACATGGATCGATCAAAGTGGCATTTAACAAATAGTACTTTATTGAGCAGCTAAGATACTGGAGATTTAAATTCAAATAGAATTAGAATGAGATCTATGTAAGGGCTCATTTCCAAAAT